>NC_084597.1:4116057-4401057 GCF_033807715.1 Cololabis saira | reverse complement strand
TTTGTTGAAATGTCAGATATCCTAGATGAGAATGATGGCTTTGAATTTGAGCTCCCAAAGCATCAACGCTGTGCTTGCCATCTCCTCAACTTGGTCTGCACAGTTGATGCTGAGAAAGCAACTTCCAACGACGGATACAAACGAGTGTATCGCTCAGCATTTGGAAAGTGTCAAGGGCTGTGGAATAAGTGTGGGAGATCGGTTAAAGCAGCTGAAGCTGTGGAAGAAGCCTGCTCGCTCCAGTTGTTGCGCCCAATTGCCACAACTCTCTGTTCATAGCTGTGGAGAGGCTGCTCAAGATATTGGAGAAAAGGGGGGAGACGGCCCTGAGAGCTGTCTGCACCGAATTCAACGTTACAATGTAGGTTTAACCACAATAGGCTCACACAATTAAAGTCCTTAAAACTTGGAAAACATTTTATGTTTTTTTTTTTTTTTTTCTTTTACTTTAAAGGGGACATATTATGGCATTTAATGTATATTTTAAAAAGGCCTTGAATGTCTTAAAAACAATCTAAAGCTTTTTTTTTCTACATAAATCAGAAATTCAGCCTGTGGGCCCTGTCTGTAGTTTTACCGCTTCTAAAGCCTTTTTCTGTGCTTCATTCTAAGGGAAGGGGGGGCTATGATAATGAGGCTCTGTGCTGATTGGCTGCTTGAATGATGTGTAGCAGGGGAGGAGACAAAGCGTCGCTCCGGGGAGAAGTGCTGCTGCTGCGTAGCAAAGCGTGTCCACGGTTCTGCGTTAAATCGTCGCGTTCCCTACGCCATAGGCTCTGCGTTGGTGTAACGCGGAACCATATATCAGCCTTTAGTCACCTCGTCTTCACACTAATTCACACAGGAAGATTGAATTTAATTCTAAACAGGTACACCACAGTTATTTACTCCGATTCCTCATTTCATTTATGTTACAAGACAAATGAATCATGTTAACTGTAAAGAAATCACAACACTGAATTTTCACAAATGGCAACTTTATTGTTAAAATATATAAATAACATTGCTGGCTCAAGGAAGGACCGTGCGTCGTCTGAATGTGTCGTTGAACAGCTTCAGGTGCATTGCTTGGAAAATCTGAAACCATAAAGAGAAGAAAAATGTATTACGGTACTAATAGAGCCGCCGGCGCCCGGAACTCCGGGCTCGGGGCTCCGGGTTGTTTTAGCCCATGCAAAAACACTTACCGCTGTTATGTAACGACGGGAGCAGAATCTGAACGGCTCAAAAAAGTCACATAACACTGGGGGATTCTGCCGGGCGGGGTACAGACCTTGCAGAAATTCATGGGATTTCATCTTTCCTCTGTTGGCCGGGTGAGGGGAGACCACTTTATATATGTTAAAACAAGAAAAAAACTTGTTTTTCATAATAGGTCCCCTTTAACTTTAGGCATATCAAAAATGGCAGATCTACAAGCTCACAGTGTTTCACTAAGTGTAGTACTGCAAGCTTGTACATCTGCTATTTTTTAACCATTTTTGAATATTCTTGAATGTTGATTTTAACACAAATCTTCTCTCCTTCTCGCCTTGCTAGCTGGCATAACGGAGCGCTTTGATTACATCTTTAGAGATCCTGAACTGATTGCAGATACAATTCTTGTCCCCAAATTCAAAACTACTTGGAAAGATGATGCTACAATCAAACTGGGTGAGCACATGGACATAATGCATTTTTACTTGTATGATAGTGATTCGTAGTTTGCAACGTTAGTTCAGGGAGCATACACTTGAGAGGTTAATACACTGCACTGTAGTATGTGGATGTATACAGTGTTATAGACACATATACACTGAAGTGGCAATCCGCTGACCAATTTGGGAGGGGTATTTAAGCTCCCCTAATTGTCTGATTTCCTTCTGCATATGCATTCCTGGTTGTTATGACTGTCTAATTGTGCTGAGCAGGGGGAAATAATGCATCAGAGTTTGAACAGCAATATAAAATGTATCTACCTTTTGTATTCTCCATTATTAGGGCCTGAGCACTTACAGTGCGAAGGCCCTATTGTATCTGTAGGAATTTTTTGCACGCAAGCCAGGCCTGGCAAAAAATTTGATATTTAATGTATTGCATTAATGGGCGTGTCCTAACGGCTCAACAGCACCCCCTAGAAAACTTTGTGCCTCAAGCCCCACAATACGGTTTGACGTACCTGAACGAAAATCGGTACACACCTGTATCATGTCGCAACTTAAAGAAAAGTCTCTTGGCGCCATGGCCGAAACCCAACAGGAAGTCGGCCATTTTGAACATTTTGAATTAATCGCGTAATTTTGGCGCAATTTATGCCATTCCTCCGGCAGTTAATACGGCCCGAACCGTAACGTGCACCCAGGTGTGTTATACATCAAAATGTGCGTCTCCATCCTGCGACTACGCCCATTACTTTTCTCTTTCAAAAGTGTTACTGTGGCGACGCTAGACGCCAAAAAGTGCGCCCCCCCCTTCATCTGATTGATCCATATTTGATAGTTCCCCAAAAGTCACCAAATTTTGCATGCAAGCCAGGCTTGGTGATAAATGTGATATTTCATGGTTTGCATTAATGGGCGTGGCCTAACGGCTCAACAGCGCCCCCTATAATACTATTCTCTGCCATAACTTTTGAATGGTTTGACATAATGAGTCGTGGGTGGTGTCATCGGACTCGGTATTGAGTCCTTGACCATAATTGGTGAAAATTAGCCCCGCCCCTTCTTCTGATTGGTTGTCCCTATTTCCTGCTATAACATTTGAATGGTTTGACATAGAGGGTCGTGGGTGGTGTCATCGGACTCTGTAATGAGTCCTTGAGCTTCTTTGGCCTTAATTAGCCCCGCCCCTTCTTCTGATTGGTTGTTCCGATTTTCTGCTATAACTTTTGAATGGTTTGACATAGGAAGTCGTGGGTGGTGTCATTTCTGATATGCTTATGGGGGACGGTGACCGTGAGTGCGAGGGCCCGTTAATCGCTGCTTGCAGCTTTAATTGGTATTCCAGCTGTACTAATGGTATTTCACCTTCCCTGTACTTCAGGAATGGACTACATCAAGGAGCACCTGGAGGATCCTTCGCTGACGGATGTCGCCAGTGCCAGTTCATCTGATGACGGAGACTTCTTCGCGGGCCTTACGAGTTCTAATGTGAACCAAGACAGCGCCATACAACTGGATGGATACCTGAAGACACAAAATTAATGCATCTCTATTATTGTGTAGGCATGAATTCTCAGTTTTGCGGGTGCAGGCGGGAGTGGATGTAAACACTGCGGGAGAGGGCGGGAGTGTAACACACACGTTGCGGGTGCGGGCGGTAATGGTCAGAAATTTAGCGGGGGGCGGGCGGGAGCGGGACGAAGAAAACAGTCTTCAGGGCAGGGCTCTACCGGCTACCGCAGGACGGCGACATGAGTGATTTTGTAATTTCTTTTAATTTATTTGGTGAATTTAACAATTTTGATGACTGGGATGCAGAAGAGGAGAGAAAAGAAAATTAAATAAAAATATATATTTACTGTGTGTTACTGTACCATAGCCGAGCAGAGCTGAGAGGACTAGAATATCTCCTGTTGCTAAGTCGTATCTCAGGTCCGTCCTAGTTACTGGAGAATCAACACGGTGTAGTGATTGTTCCAGGTATTAGTCAGACCCTCAGGTGTTACCAAGGAAACTGAGTTATGGCTTGTTAAAAAACTTTGTAACTTACAGTTTCCAACGGCTACAGACGAGAAATTCAGCCGCTCAGCTGTGGTTTGTTATAAAACTAATGATTTCAACTGAAAACACATTAAAGCATGAATAACTGATTTAAGACAAACTGCGACAAACTGCACCATGCTGGAGTCTGCCAGCGGCTGACATCATGGGTCCTGGACTTCCTCACAAACACACCACAGTTTGTGAGGACAGGAGGCTGCGTGTCTGACACGGGGGTCTGCAGCACCGGAGCTCCACAGGGGACGGTCCTGGCCCCCCTCCTCTTCACCGTCTACACAGCCGACTTCACCCACCACACATCAACCTGCCACCTCCAGAAGTTCTCGGACGACTCCGCCATCGTCGGTCTCATCAACAACGGAGATGAGACGGAGTACCGAGAACTGAACAACAGATTCGTGGACTGGTGCCAGCGGAACCGCCTCCAGATTAACTCTGGAAAAACTAAGGAGCTGGTGGCGGACTTCCGCCGGCGCAAAGTCCCCCCCTCGCCGGTGAACATCCAGGGAACGGACATTGAGATTGTGGACTTACAAGTACCTGGGTGTTCACCTGAACAATAAACTGGACTGGACTGTAAACACTCAGGCACTTTATAAGAAAGGCCAAAGCCGACTCGACCTGCTGCGCAGACTGAGGTCCTTGGGAGTGAGGGACGGCCTCCTGAGGACCTTCTATGACTCTGTGGTGGCGTCGGCCATCTTCTACGGTGTGGTCTGCTGGAGCAGCAGCATCACTGCAGCAGAGAGGAAGAGACTGGACAAGGTGGTGAAGAAAGCCGGCTCTGTCCTGGGCTGCAGTCTGGACCGGGTGGAGGTGGTGGGGGAGAGGAGGATGGTGGCTAAGCTGTCCTCCATCATGGACAATGTCTCCCACCCCCTTCATGAGACTGTCAGAACCCTGGAGAGATCCATCAGTGACCGCTTCGTCACCCGCGATGCGTCACTGAGAGGCATCACAGGTCCCTCCTCCCCGCTGCCATCAGACTTTATAACCAGGCCTGCTCTCACTAGCTAACGGACAATAATATTACAATAATATGTGCAATAACATAAGATGTGCAATATCTGCCAATCTGCCAGTCTACCTCACAACACTCCACCTGCTTTTTCTGCACCGTTTCTTCTTTCAACCAACTGTATATACTGTTCATATTCTGTGATTATACATATTTTGTATATATTTTTTGTATTTTTTATATATTTTTTATTTCTGACTTTTCAGTCTTTTTACCCCTCCCCTGCATGTGTGTGCTATGTGTACTGCTGACAACAAAAATAAGTTTCCCCACTGAGGGAGAAAATAAAGGATATCTTATCTTATCTTAATATATATGTTTTTTGGTAAGTGAATGTGGTAAACGTAGGATAATGCCTTTCGAGGTGTACATTAGTAATGTACACCTCGTCGGGCATTATCCCTTACATAGAAGCAGTGGTTAATTTGTGCCGGATCCTGCCGGAACAAGATCCGGCACCTCTCGATTTTGGCCTCCCTGCGTTCCGGGACTTATTTGGGCAGATCCGGCACCTCTCGTATATATATAAAACAATAATAATATAATGTATAAAAAATACATTAATGTATGTTTTAATGTATAAAAAATAATAATATGCATAAATTCATTTACAGAACAAATCCCAAGAATTTCATGTTGTTTATAAAGATTTAACGTCATTTGAAAGAGTCGGAGATTTGGTGATGCAATGAAAAGATGGGCCAGCAAACCACGCCCCCGACCAAAAAAACTTTGGAAATTTGCTGGATCTGGGGAGCCAGCAGCGAGCAACGCAAACATGGCAAAAAGACAGCTGAATTTGATGTCTTTTTTCAAGAAGAAGGAAGAATTGCATGATTCTTCAAAAAGAATCAGAAAAGCAACAAGTGGCGATGAGGGCAGGTGCAGCGGTCATGATACCAGCGCCGCAGCAGCAAGCCAGGTTCACGGACAGCCGGGGCAGGAGGCTGGTGGTACCGTGGCAGCAGCTGGTCAGGTTCAGCGCCAGCCGGAGCGGGGGCTAGCTACAGCGCCAGCAGTCAGCCAGGTGGACCACCAACAGCCAGAGCAACAGGCCAGTACCCTGGCATCAGCTACCCCGGTAGAGCACCCGTAGCAAGAGGCGGGAACCTCGACATCAGCGCGCTCACGGGAAGATTCAGAAGGAGAGGAGAGCGCACTGAGCGGAGAAGAATGCGGGACGTCCAGCGACAGGTCAGGGATGGGATGCGCAACTGTTTGGACAGCAGCTCAGTTCAAGGTGAAGCACACTTACTACCCCTGGCTTCTTATGGGAAATTTGGGCTTGGGCTGTACAATTTGTAAGGCGGTGGGGACGTTGGGGCCAGAAAAGACGGGCGGGATGAAACTCGCAAAAGAATGGGTTTCAAGTACAGTGAGCTCATCTGCTCCAGATATAAAAAAACAGCAACGCGCACTCAGAAAAAAAGTATTTGAACATGCCCGTACCAAGGCTCACCTAGCAGCAGCAAGCATTCTTGAGAAGGCTAAAGTAGACACTTTAGGACAGGCTATAATTAATAGTCAGTCTGAACAGATGACCACTACAGCGCGCATATTTCGCACAGCGTACAAGGAGGCTAAACGCCACCGTACATGGCTTCGAACATGAGATTGATTGCCAAGAGTTAAATGGACTCGATATGGGGAGGATTTTACACTCCAATGTTGCGTGTGTAAATATACAGAAACACATTTCGGAAGAAATGAAAAGGAAACTGTTTGAAAAAATAGTACAGTGCGCACCCAAACTCAGTCTAATGCTGGAAGAGTCAACCAGTTTAAGCAAAAAGAACTGCTTAATAATATACATTAGGACTCAGTTGCCTGATATGGACAAGCCTGCAAACATTTTTACTGATCTCGTCGAGCTAGATGATCTAACTGCTCAAGGTATTGTCCACAATTTATTATCTGCTCTAGAGCGCGTGCATTTGACTCAGGATTTTCTCTCTAAAACCCTCATTGGAGTAACTTGTGATGGCGCTTCTGTTATGTTAGGGCGTAAAAGTGGAGTGGCCAGTCGGCTGCAGGCCATTTTCCCCAACATTACTCTGTGGCATTGCTCAGCCCACAGACTAGAGCTCGCGGTCGCAGACGTAGTGAAAGAGACGGGCGCTATAAATCACTTTAAAATATTGATGGACAAGTTATATGCACTGTATAGCACATCTAACAAAAACCGAATTGAGCTGAGAGAGTCTGCTGAGAGCCTAGATGTCCAGCTATGCAAAATAAATACGGATTTTAGACACTAGATGGGTGGCATCAAGTTTTAGAACCGTTGAAGCAGTGTGGAAGAACTACCCAGCGCTTTACAAGCATTTCAAAAGTGCATCAGAAGATCCCTCCCGTGTTAGCATCACGAAGCAAACATACAGTGGGCTTGCTATGCGCATATCTTCACATGCGTTTTTGAACAACTTAGGCATAATGTGCGATGCATTGCAAGAATTGTCCGAGCTCTCAGTCGAGCTTCAGAAACGAGACATTACCATCATTTCAGCACACATGACAATTTGTCGGGAAATCAGGGTACTTGAAGCAATGTCAGATCGGCCAGGGCGCTTCACTGAGCTGAGCCAAAGGGGAATTGAGGAAAACTCTTTCCATGGCGTCACACTGAATGCAGGAAAATCAAGCGACAAAACACTCGACCCCAAGCAGTTTTTACTAACTGTGGCCAAGAACTTGGAGGCCCGTATGTTATCCCAGGGAGGCCGGTTGCCAGATAAAACTGGATATAACAAGTTTATTGAGGAGTTGAAGGTGCTTTACGCGCGGTATTGGCCCGAGGGTGCAGGTGCGCTGTATGGAGAGACTGAGGTTGAGTCGCTGTGCCAGCGCTTTAACATTGCCAACCCACGCGCAGTCATACGGGCCTACAGAAAGTACAGAGACTCTGATGGAAACGACACGCCTGAGGAACTGATGGGGTTACATGCGCCTGTCAACAGCATTCCTATTGCAAGTGCTGAATGTGAGCGTGGATTTTCTCAAATGAACTTGATTTGCACTCCCAACCGTGCATCTCTGCTCACATCCACCATATCCTCTTTACTCTTCCTAAATCTTGTTGGACCCCCGTTGGCTAAATTCAATCCAGCCCCGTACGTGAGGTTGTGGGTGGCCAAAGGACACAGAACCGCCACTGACACACGCAGTAAAACCCGAAACAGAGAGGGGGAGGAGAATCCGGACATGCTCGTGGTGTGGAGTGTTTTGGACAATTAAATATGGTGAGCATACTGTCTATTAATAGGCCGCTGTGCCAATCTTTAAATAATAATAATGGAAGATTTCGTGTTAGTTATTGTAATCTCTGATTTAAAAAAAAAAAATGTTTTACAAGTTAGACTCACCAGCTTTGCTTAAAAAGACCAAGGGTCTCCTCCTCACTGTGTTGCTGGCTCCTGCAGGAGGAACTACTCAGTCGGGCGGTAAGTGTTGCTCCACTATGTTTTGAAGAACTTTCTTTGAGTTTTGAGACACTAATCAAACTTTTCCTTTACTCCCCTAGGCATCCTAGGAGCCCGAGTAAACTCCTGAAGGGAGAGTTTGTGTTTTCCACACTGATTGTTTTCAAAATTAAACACCACGCTTCGGCGTGTCAAACGTGACTTCCTGCCTGAGTGTCGTACCTTCACCTGCCTTATCACAATTTATACCATGGATATTATCTGAAATTGAGGCTTGTAAGTCCCAGAGCATGGCAAGTGGGCTGCTGGGCATTTGCGTGTTGTTTTTAGCACCATTTTCTGTATATGTTCCGGGACCTGTGCCCGTCTCGTCATCCCTGCGCTGTCATATGTACTTTGTGTTCCTGCACCTTATGATTTACAAATTAAGCACTGCATAGAAGGCAAGTAAAAACATTTTCCAATGATGTGAACGAGAGAGCACAGCACTTGTTTGGTCCAACCGGATAAACCGGATGCAGCAACGGAGGAGGATGTTTCTGATTAGTCAGTTAGGGACCAGGCTGACAAAGGGTCAATTGGGTAAAAAGAGTCTGCATCAAGAAATCAATGGTCCTGAAGAAAATAACTATTTCAGTTCAAAGCAGAATAATCATGAAGCATCTTCTGGAAATGGATAAGATCAAATGTTGTGCTGGGACTGATTAGAATATTGACTCACTGATTTATCAGGATACGTAGCTACAACATAGGAATCTGATCCAGAATATTTGAATGCATAAGAAAGCAACATTGCATGTGTCTAAAACAGTTACAAGCACTGTGGGATCCCAAAGGAAGCATGAATGTTAAAAAATAGTCAAACGTAATTACCTAAGGAGAGTCAGGCAGACCCTGGAAAAGTGCCTGAATAGGAAGAACAAAGTCTGAGCCATCAACATGTAGGATCTGTCTGTTATCAAAGATCTCTGTGGATTACTAACAATAAAACAAAAAGGGAGATAAAAGCCGCTGATATCAGAACAAGAAACCTCGACACAATGCCTCCCGGGTTTCATCTAAAGTTCAGAGCCCTGAGATTGTAAACTTAGAGGAGACGTCTGGAGAAAAGGGAGCATTGTTTTTTAATCCTGGATGAAACAATAAAAATGTAGGAATACACAAGGAGGATGGCCCCCCCCACCCCCCAAAAAAAACACTGTGACTGGAAAACTGTGCCAAGTGTGACTTGGAAGTCCCAAAGTCAAAATCAAAGCATGAAAGAGCGAAGATCCTGAGGGATGTCCGGATCCAGACTGATGTGGAGTAAAACAAAATCACTACTACATGCATCTGCTATTGATACATATCTGTTTTGTTCCCAACGTGTTACAGCTCTGGAGTATTAGGGCCATGCAGGAGAAAAAATCTTTCGAGGGGAAGATTTTTTTTTATTTGTGCACT
The DNA here is from genome assembly GCF_033807715.1 of Cololabis saira. NCBI lineage: Eukaryota > Metazoa > Chordata > Actinopteri > Beloniformes > Belonidae > Cololabis > Cololabis saira. Next base: position 4,391,476 of record NC_084597.1, on the reverse strand, counting down.
TCGAGAAAAAAGTCGAAAATGTCGAGATTAATGTTGAAATACAATTTCAAGAATAAAGTCAAAGTTTTGTGAATAAAGTGGAAATGTCTCCTCTGGCCCATCAAATCAAATCAGTAGAGTGACTGACAGCGCTGCAGCAGCAGCCGTGACTAACTAACTAACTTACATCCTTGGAGTGGAACGTTAAAGAGCAGATTGCAGGTTGGAGACCCCTGTGAATCAATGTGTAGGAAAATAATGTAGGAACTGAATTTTCATTGAAATACGCATAAATATATACCACAGTGACCTCCGGAGTTGTTTTTGTGAGAGTATTTTACTTCCGCATCTGAAAAAGCTGAACCGGAAGTGACGTGTCGGGAGGGAGTGCGGTGAATTCAACAATAGGAAAAATAATGGATGTTAATGTTAGTTGTGACACTGAAGAGGTTGTGAATGTGTATTCACACCAATATGACGGGCCACAGCCTTATAATTACCAACCCGTTAGGGCCCCCACGTTCTTTTGATTGACAGCTGAAACTCGCTTTTTAAAAGGCTGATTTATGGGTCCGTGTTACACCAACGCAGCCCTACGGCGTAGGGTACGCGGCATCGCGTAACCTACGGTTAAAGATGGGTGAGTACTTGTAATCTGTCTACGTTTGTACTTTCTAAACAGAAAAAAAGCTTATTATCTTCTCTTTTTTCTGATTAAATGCATCCGAAATAGCCAGGTATTTTTAAAACCGAATATTCCCCCCCCCCTTCATTTATAAAATAATTTATATCCACATTACATCGTTGTTAAAAAAAAAAACCTTCCACACATAACCGAAGATATGCGTTTTCGACCACATTCATAAGCATTCCAAACCTCTAGATCATCTGTAGATCATCTGTTCTTCCCCCCGTGTCCCACCACGGAGCTGCCGCGTTAATCGACGCAGCCCAGCTGCAGCCCTGCTGCACGTCGCCGCGTACCCTACGGCGTAGGCTCTGCGTCGGTGTAACGCAGTAAACGGTGGTCAAGAGCAGAGACCATTTACTTAATAAATAGCTTGGAGAACAGATGCTGGATCATCTGTAGTTCTGTAGTAAACAAAGGTCGCACGTTAGACGTCAGACTCAGAGCAGATTTGTTGCTGTTTTGGAGCATAATGTGACGTTCAAAAACGCAAAACTCCGGTTGTCTCTGTCTACACGCATCTAATAAACATTTGTTTATTTGCGTTTTCATGTGGATGACAGGTCCAAACGTAGGAAAATATCTTGGGTTTAGCAGATACCCGGCTACGTGTGTACGGGGTCTGCGCAGTCAGATGGGGCAGAGCTGTGGAGACGTCTCCCTGGTGCTGCGTCATACTGTATGACGCGGTGTTCGAAAAAAAAAAGCGTTTTTAGAAGCTTTGCTAAAATCACCCCTTATGTCTTGTAAAACCAATTAAATCCTACATTAACATCTCACATAGTCATTTTCACATAAGGTCAGGTATAATTTTTGAAAAATCCCTAACTTTCAATATGCTCTTTAAGGTGACGTTTCTGAAGTTATGCAACTGCATATGTGTGATATGTGTTGCAAATTAATATCGTAAAGCCAATTGACTTTTTTCTCAACATTTTGACTTTTTTCTCAAAATTGTACAACATTATTCTTGACATTTTGACTTTTAAGTGCATAATGAAAAAAAATCTTCCTCCTCTAAAATATTCTTTTTATTTTTCTCTCCCTAATACTCTTCCGTACAGCTCAGAAAGGACAAACCAAACACTGTTTCTAGAGCGTATGCTTCACATTTTTCTGTCTTATAAAGTGGAAGAAGAAGGTGGATGATATATTGCAGTTTTGACACATCCTGCACTCGAGCTCCAGTTTCTGAAATAAAGAAATAAATAATTACAGAAATACATTACAGTTGGGCATTGAAAAGCACACACACTGACCCACAGCATTAATCATCTGTGGTCCTAATTGCATTCTGTGTGTATCCAATTAGTCTGAGGGCACACAGTTTACAGCAGACGCCGTGTGGGAGGGTCTCGTCAGGATCTGCAGATTAGGTCTGGGATCTTTCACATGAGCCGGGGGCCTTGGAGGAGATACCAAGGTGCAGGGATGTAGTAGCCTTCTAATAATCTCTGCATCATTACTTAATCTAACTTTCCCACTTCACATCCAGTTTTCATTTTCTGTTAATGAAAAATACAACTATAAGTAACAATATCGAAACCAAAAACAAATACGTTAAGTGGTAATAACCACATCCTGAGATTCCAATACTCAGCCAGGAATGCTATTCCTAGCCACGTTCACTCTTTTGTCATGTATAGATAGAGTAAATGATGTAAATATAGCTTATGATTCATTCATGACGTCATTGATAGATTTGTATGAAAAACACTGTAAACTCAGGAGTATTGCTAAGAAAAATGCTATTGACAAACCATGGATGACTAAAGGACTACGAAATTCTTACAAGAACCAAAATTATTTACATTGCGTGCAAGTGTGCGTGCACAGGGTTTTATAAATCCGGATTTTTTTTTGCGCCCGCCATTTTCGGCTTTTGGGTGTACGTGCACTTTTAGTTTGAATCCTACGCACTCTTTTATAAATGAGGCCCCAGGACTGTAGCTTAGGTAGAGCAATGGGGAAAAAAAATCGGGATAAAAAAAAAAACAAGAAGAAAAAAAAACAAACAAAAAGAAAAAAGTCGAATTGTCGAGAATAATGTTGAAATACAATTTCAAGAATAAAGTCGACATTTCAACATTTCGACTTTTTTCTCGAAATTTCGACATTTTTCTTGAAGTGCATAATGAAAAAAAATCTTCCTCCTCTAAAATATAATTTTTATTTTTCTCCTACATGGCCCTAATACTCTTCCGTAGAATTCTGCATAACAAATCACTCTTTGATAAAAACCTTATATGAATAAGAAATAAATACAGTGGCAGCACTAACATTATGACTTCTGTTACTTTTTTCCACTCTGCATTTTTTTCCGTTTTTCTTCGATTTTATTTTCTTTAATTCGGTGATACATTTGATTAAAGTGCACTATTTTATACAGTGTTTCATTGCTCACATCCTACAGTGCCCACATCCATAAATCAGGGGGAAAAAGTAATGATGATTGAGCTTAACGTAAGAGAACCAGCGTAATAAATCTGTCAACAGAATCTACATGCACATTTCTGCTTTTATGTGTGCATAGTTTCTGGCATGTTTCATCCCTGTAGTCCTTAATCTTCAGGTATGTTTCCGGCATGGTTGTAGACTTATTTAAGGTTTTGTTAGAGGTTTTAATCAAGCATTTTAGAGATGTGAACTGTGAGATGTCAACGTCAACATGTGTGTGCAAGGAGCTTAAATCAGTGCTATTTCCTTCAGAGATGATTAAAGCATTTTGAATTAAAGATTCAGAAGAAGATTCCAGAGTTAAAACAGCCATTGATCTATTAATAGTGTAAAAAAAGGTTTAACTATCATTAGGGAACAAAACAACTTGAATCAAAGCTTTTTTGAGGGACAATGGAGTATATATTTGAAGTAAAATGGCAATTAATGTCAGCACTTAGCACAATGGACTTATGTCAAAATAAATTGCTATTTTAAGCCTTGAAAAGTCTCAGAAATGTATTTCTACTGAAGTGAATGACACCTATGCCTCCGTCAAACTGGGTCAGTATATATTTATATTTAAGTGAACTTTTCATCTTTAGGGTTTATTGCAGTTGACTTTTAAAGAATTGAAACAAGTCCGAATGGCTCTTTATACACTTCCTGTACACTTATAAATTTAAAACCAAATATTGAGTGCCACAGTGTTTACATTAATTGCCATTTTTATACAAACATATATTCTTTTTTTTTTTTTTACCTTGTCTGCACACATATTAATGATTGATACCATGACGGTAGAAACCAAAGGTATATATATATGTGCATTATTACTATATTTAATATATATACATATATATACGCATATATACGCATACACATACATAAATATACACATACAAACCCAGTGTTTTTTTTGTTTTTTTTTGTTTTTTTGGGGGGGGGGGGTGGGGGGGGTGACGACATCCACTGCCAATCCAGGAAGCAGGAACACACGGAAACACACGTCAAGCACTGGAAATCTGCAACATAAAAACCACAAACAAAACACGAAACCGTCACGGAGCCAACCAAAACACGAACAGCAATCGACCCAAATCTTGAGATCTGATCACAGTCTGAGCTAAGCTATCGCTACCGCTACCTAACCCCAAAAACTACAGAGCAAGCATGCAGGTGAACAAGCCAGTGTGTATGTCTATGTGTGTGTGTGTGTGTGTGTGTGTGTGTGTGTGTGTGTGTGTGTGTGTGTGTGTGTGTTCGTACGTGTGTGTGTGTACATGTCTTTGTGGCTGTGTGTGTGTGTGTGTGTGTGTGTGTGTGTGTGTGTGTGTGTGTGTGTGTGTGTGTGTGTGTGTGTGTATGTATATGTTTGTGTGGCTGTGTATGTTTGTGTATATGTATGTGACTGAGTGGCTATATGTGTGTGTGTGTGTGTGTGTGTGTGTGTGTGTGTGTGTGTGTGTGTGTGTAATAAACCAAACAAAGTTCCACCTGAAGTGTATCTATAGTGGGGGAGGGGGGGGAGCAACCCCGCCACCCGCGAGACCAGAGGCCGACACGGAATAACCCGGAACCCAGGCCACCGGCAACCCCACAGAGGGGAGAAGCAGGAGGGAGGCAACCCACCGCCTTCCTTCCTTCCTTCTTTTTTCCCTTTCTTTCCTCCTGCTCTCTCCTTCCTTCTTCCCTTCCCTCTTTTCTCCCTTCCTTCCTTCCTTCCTTCCTTCCTTCCTTCCTTCCTTCCTTCCTTCCTTCCTTCCTTCCTTCCTTCCTTCCTTCCTTCCTTCCAAACAGCTTTACACAAAAACATCATCAACGGGAATTTATCGCAGTTACCGTGAGATACAAATTCTTATCGTGAGGAATTTTTTGGACGGTTTATCGTGAACGGTAAAATATCACCCATTCCTATATATAACCAAACGAAAGTGGCTTTATAGAGTAATTTATTTATTTTTTAACAGACTTGAACAGATGTAGTCCTAGCCACTTACATCCACTTGGCAAGAACATTCACCAGCCAAGATATTATAATAAAAACAACCTGCAAACAGAAAAAGTAAAGTTAGAGATTGAAAAATAGATTAAGCAATAAAAAAACATAACGCTCTAAATATGCCTGTAATTAACTAATCACAATCAATCAATCAACGCGCTAATTTGACACCCCTGGTTGTGTTATTATTATAACTTGCATTTGAAATATAGATATCTCTGGAAATGAGGAATCTGAACCCAAAAAGTGGTCATTTCTGATATCTAAGTGTTACACATTTCACAAACACATTGAACTGTGAAAGAAAAAGAAACGGTGGGTTAATTGCTAGAGGGAGTGGATGAAGAGGCAGCAGAATAATGATGTAAAAATATTGAATTTAACTTTGCCAAAACATTATTTTTCAGCTTGAAAAACCATCAAACTGTCCAAACGGTTCAATTTAACAGCCATTCGCTTTTGCAGTTGTTTTTTCTAGTATGAGGGAACAAAACCTTGTTTTACCGATTGCAGAAAAAAGAAGATCAAAGAAAATATTGTGTTGAAAACATCCAGCTGGAAATGAAATTCCATCTCTAAATATCTTCCTTCAGTGGAGTATATAACAGCTTAAATGTTGCAATAAAACATGCCTGAAAGGTGCAGAATATATTGCAGTGCTCTGATTGGGAGAGATGGATGGAGGGGAACGGAGGAGAGGAAGCTGAAAGTAATGGCGGGGAGCGAGGCCAGAATAATGAGTAAAAGGCCATTGTCCCGACCTTGCTTTGCTGTCCCACGTAGCCGGTTGGTCACGAGGACTAGCGGATGGATGGGCCACCGGGCCACCGGGCCACCGGGCCACCGGGCCACCGGGCCAGGTGCTGGATTGTAAACAGGTGTGACAGCTGACCTACAAGCACTCACTGGAGATAATGGAAGAGGAGGATTTGACCATGGGACGGGGACGGGGTCATCCAGAGTTTCAAAATGAGTTTCTCAGGCCACGTTTACACTAGGGATGGGCGGTATGGACTAAAAAATGTATCACGATAATTTCTGGCATTTATCCCGATAACCATAAAAATGACGATAAAAAAAATACCAATTCAACTCCAACTTTGTAACTATAAATCTATCTCACTCTCAGATCCGCCATGTTTGTTACACAAAAACCTCATCAATGGGAATTTATCTTTCTTTCTTTCTTTCTTTCTTTCTTTCTTTCTTTCTTTCTTTCTTTCTTTCTTTCTTTCTTTCTTTCTTTCTTTCTTTCTTTCTTTCTTTCTTTCTTTCTTTCTTTCAGGCTCATTTCCTTCCTTCCTTCTTCCCTTCCTCTTTTCTCCCTTCCTTTCTCCTTTCCTTGTTTTCTCCCTTCCTTCTCCCATTTCCTTCCTTCCTTCCTTCCTTCCTTCCTTCCTTCCTTCCTTCCTTCCTTCCTTCCTTCCTTCCTTCCTTCCTTCTTTTTTCCACTTCCTTCCTTCCTTCCTCCTGCTCTCTCCTTCCTTCTTCCCTTCCTCTTTTCTCCCTTCCTTCCTCCTTTCCTTGTTTTTTCCCTTCCTTCTCCCCTTTCCTTCCTTCCTTCCTTCCTTCCTTCCTTCCTTCCTTCCTTCCTTCCTTCCTTCCTTCCTTCCTTCCTTCCTTCCTTCTTCTTCTTTTTTCCCCTCCTTCCTTCTTTCTTCCTGCTCTCTCCTTCCTTCTTCGCTTCCTCTTTTCTCCCTTCCTTCCTTCTTTCCTTGTTTTATCCCTTCCTTCCTTCCTTCCTTCCTTCCTTCCTTCCTTCCTTCCTTCCTTCCTTCCTTCACGTACGTTGTGCGTGGATTTAACACAGAACTATAAATCAGTTTTACACAAAAACATCATCAACGGGAATTTATCGTTTTTACCGTGAGATACAAATTCTTACCGTGGGGAATTTTTTTGACGGTTTATCGTGAACGGTAAAATATCACCCATTCCTACTTTACACATAGCCGGTATTTACAAAAACGGATATTTCCCCCTCTACGTTTTGAAAAATACAATCATTTCCACAAACCCGCATAAATATCTGTTAAGGTGCTATGAGCAGCCAGACCTACAGGGGGCAGTGTAACAAGAAGATAAAGTCATGCTAGCCAATCAGAATCCTGGAAAAAACCATCAACAAATGACACGAGTAACTTCCAGTTACTTCCAAGATGAACGAGAGTCTTTGGTTTGGAGTGACAGAGAAGTGGAGTTACTTTTAAGTGTGACTTTAGAATATAAAACAAGTAAAATACAAGAAAATATTGACGGTGGCCAAACTAATTGTAAATACAGGTGTCACACATGACGCTGGTGACGTTTCTGTCTCATAATGTGACGTTCTGAAGCTTAAATCTCTGTTTCCTTCCGTTTACAAGCAAACGTGAAGACGGAGGTTTTGCAAATCTCCACTTTGGCCGGAGTTTTCAGGAATGATTGTTTTTGGTGACTTTGAGCTTCGTTTTCGTGTAAACGAACGAACAAACCACATGAAAACACCACCGTTTTTGCTACGTGTAAACGGGGCCTCAGAAAGCCACAACGGCGTCTGCTGTCTGGATGTGATGAAGAAGTAAAAGAAATTAAAGCTGCAAGCAGCGATGAACGGGCCCTCGGGCGTATAATTTGCACCAATTAAGGTCAAGGACTCAAAACTAAGTCCGATGACACCACCCACTTCTCTTTATGTCAAACTATTCAAAAGTTATGGCAGAAAATAGGAACTATCAAATATCGACCAATCAGAAGAAGGGGCGGGGCTAATTTGCACCAATGAAGGTCAAGTACTCAATACCGAGTCCGATGACACCACCCACAAGTCTTTATGTCAAACCATTCAAAAGTTATGGCATGGTTTTCTAGGGGGCGCTGTTGACCCATTAATGCAAACCATGAAATATCAAATGTATTTATTATTATTGCATGCAAAATTTGGTGACTTTTGGTGAACTATCAAATATCGACCAATCAGAAGAGAGGAGAAGAGGAAGAAGAGGGAGAAAAGTAATGCGCGTCGTCGCAGGATGAAGACGCACATTTTGATGTATAACACACTTGGGTGCACGTTACGGTTCGGGCCGTATTAACTGCTGAAGGAATGGCATAAATTGCGCCAAAATTACACGATTAATTCAAAATGTACAAAATGGCCGACTTCCTGTTGGGTTTGGGCCATGGCGCCAAGAGACTTTTCTTTAAGTTGCGACATGATACAGGTGTGTACCAATTGTCGTGCATGTACGTCTAACCGTATTATGGGGCTTGAGGCGCGAAGTTTTTTCAGTCTGGACCAGTCAGATGAAGGGTGGGCGCGCTTTTTGGCGTCTATCGTCGCCACGGTAACGCTTTTGACTGAGAAAAGTAATGCGTGTTGTCACAGGATGGAGACGCACATTTTGATGTATAACACACCTGAGAGACCAGAAGTCGACAAGGAAGAACCCGGAACCCAGGCCACCAGCTACCCCACGGAGGTGAAAAGATATTTCTTTATTCTTTATTTCATTCATTAAAAGAAAAACAAAACAGTTCAATATAATTACAAGTCCCTTTCCTTGAATTTCAATTAATGTAATAACAAAAAACTAATCAAATTACAAATTACGCAATTAAAAAAAAAACACTTTCCAATAAACGTAATTTAAAATAAAAAACAACAAACAAACAAAAAACTAAAACAAAAACTACAACAAAGTCATAAAATAGGACAAAATAGCTGTCGTCAAACACAGATAGTCGTATTCTTTTTTGATTCAAAGAAAACAAATATGACTGGTGCTAAAAAGAGAGAAAGAAAACTGAAAATCCACCTAACTTAACAATTATCATATTTCTTCATCAAACTAGCTTTTATTATTCTTTTAAATGTAATGTTTGATTTGCATTCTTTGTCTTCTGTTTACAGATTATTCCATAAACTGATACCTTTCACAGAAACACAACGTTACATTAATTTTGTCCTGAATTTAGTTTTTTTAAAGATCTCTGTTCCTTTTAAGTTATACTAATTTTCTCTTTTTTCAAATTATTAAACAATATTTAAACATTGTTTGCATGTATTCATTAAATATGTCTCACACTTAAATGTTTGAGCTTCTTTCACCTTCTCTCCTGTTTTTTTTGCATTAAAGTGAAATGCTCACCGGTCTGTATCCCAGTCACAGAGCCGCCTCCTCTGTCACTGCAGAATAAATTGAAAATTTGCATGTCCTCTGTGGAGGACACGAGCAAAAATGCTTCTTTGGTGAACAAACTGCTTAGTCTGCTAGAAAAACTCACCAAAATGTACCTGAATAGTTCACACAAGGAAGAAAAAGAGGGAGAAACTGGAGATAAAAGTGAGACACGGGTGAATGCATCCCAACACTTTTATCTGTTTTGATTCCATAAAACGTACCAGTGCTGATGGAAGCTATTTTAGAGAAAGATTAGATGTGTTTCAACCCCCCTCATGCGTTATATCACGTGACAAATTAGTATAACAGATTTGAAGTTTATCTGCTCAGAACTAAGAAGACTTATCAGCACCTTACTGTAAACATTTGCTGGAATGTGCGCTCGGCTCCACTAAACCAATTTGCTAGATAACATTTGCTATGTCCTCATGTGTTTTTGGTAGTGTGTGCATGTGGAAATGTCCTCTAGGTTTAACCCACTTTCTAATTGAGGGGCTCTTGTGTTTACACCCACAGAACTGGGGCAGTTTCCAGATAACTTAAACTAATCAATTAGTACGACGGGAAGCACTAACGGCACATCTCTTCCCACTCAGATTACCTCAAGAAAACCGAGCTACGAGAACTTATATGCATGAATTCATGAATTTTACTGATGTATCTTCTTCTGCCACCATTTGGATCACAACTTTAAATATTCTTTCTTTAGGAGCTGAGGGGCAAATCTGTGGCGCACTAATGAAGATTCCTAATTACGTTGGCAAAGCTGCCTTGACATTTCCACTTACCAGCATGACGTCTGTTGGTTTGTCTGAAGCGACGACGGAGACGACACGATTGATACATGGCTGCCTTTTTTTAAGGCTATAACTTTAATGCCAAATTGAGGGTTGGGCGTGGTCACATTTGTTTACATGATTACCGAGATCATGCTGGATATGAAATCTACATTGGGGGAAATGTAAATCGTACAACATTTATGCTATTTTTCTGGCAACTGCATAATTTTGATGGAATTGCTCCCTTGTGACTGTGGTGTAGCGATGTGAGGATCACTAGTGGCAGGGCCGCCGCAAGGGGTGTGCGAACCGTGCGACCGCACGGGGGCTGGCGCCCCAGGGGGCCTCGCGCTATGGGCCGTTTTTTTTTTTTTTTTTTTTTTCAATTTTTTTTTTTTCGTTTTTTTTTTCGTTTTTTCCCTTATAAATATCAACAGTCACGTTCCATTACAGACCTAAATGTGTACTAGTCTGTGCATATCAATAAATATATGTGCAATGATGCGCGTGTCTGTTCAATACAACTGATCAGACCAAGCGCAGACACAAGCTGCTCTGATCCAGACGGTGGAGTTGGAACAAACTGTCACACAATGTCGAGAGAACGAGACAGATTCAGGAAATTTCCATCAGGGGATGAAAAAAGAAAAAAACTAAAGAAAATGGAAGAGTTTAATGCCTCTCTTAAGGGCTCGTTTGATAAATTTGTTACAAAAATCACCGATCCGACTGGGTCTCAAGCAGCCGTGGGGCCCCGCGTGGAGGCAAGAGATGATGATGAGGCAGGGGAAGGTATCCAGTATTTTGCTAATTGGAGAGTTAAAATTGCGCATATAGACACCCGATCCAACCCGAAAAACCAAAAAATTTCGCGCGCGCTCGCTACGCTCACGCGCGAGGGCCCCCCTGGCCATTTCACACAGGGCCGAATGAATGTATGGATGGATGGATGGATGGATGGATGGATGGATGGATGGATGGATGGATGGATGGATGGATGGATGGATGGATGGATGGATGATGGATGGATGATGGATGGATGGATGGATGGATGGATGTATTGATGATGACGGATGGATGATTTTTTAATATATACTTCCTCACTTTAAATATTTGATGTGTTCTTTTTGTTGATAAAATACAAATTTGTGAATTTTGGAAATCATTGGACAGTTTCACGACGTTTCCAGAATCAGCGATGTAACAGTTCATCTGGGGATTTAAAACTGTTCTCGTCTTAATCCTTTAGGCCATCGCTACCTGCAGGTAGCAACACCAACCCAGTGAAACAGAGATGAAGACCGAACGCTGAATCATTGCTGAACAATCAAGGGTTGGTGATAGAAGTGAGGACGAGTAAGGTCAAGTCCTCCGCTCATTATTCCTGAGAAATGTGTCCAAAGCAGCTCCAGCGACGTGCAGTGGAAGACATGTTGTTCTCTGTCAGATTCAATTTTGAGGGGGAAAGATGCTGCCGCAGCATTAAGATCGAAGCAATTTCCTGAACAATAAATCTCATATAACAAACCCCAGACTGTTAGAAAGCCCCTCTGTCAGCTAAAACAATGCCGTTTTTTCCGTTCCAGACCCTTGTTTAAGCTCTGCTACTCGCAGCTCTCCACCACTTCACCAAACACACCAGCATCATCAATCATTCCTATCTGATGTCTTGTTACTGTTTGTCCATTAAAAACAGACAGCGTTCGACCAAATCCATCAACACAAGAGGTCATGTCTGCAGAACTCTGGAGCGTTTGCTCCCGAGTGTCAGCACTTTCAGCGACAGGACGGCACGTCTTGTCAGACCTGCCCTTTAGGCTAATCTCCGTCGTCAACTATTTTATCAGGAAATCATTATGACAGACTCGACTAAAATGTCAAATTATCCGAAGGGGGCGGAAATGGAGAAGTTAATTCAAATATCTGTAATAATGGCAGTAAGTCGGAGGGGTTAACTTGGAGGTTAGCGATGGATTTACAATTTCACACCAAACCTCAAGCATGATTTATGAATACGGATACTAGTGACACATTTCTGTTTAAAAAGCTGTTTTAGACCGTACTTGGCACCAATCGTAGTATAAAAGCAATAAACTATGCCAGACTGTACAGTTCAACAGCCACACTTTAAAGTTTGACATTTCCCACTTCCACATACTACCAAGTACGGTCTAAAACAGCTTTTTAAACAGAAATGTGTCACTAGTATCCGTTTTTTCCACTGCCAATCACGTGAATATAGTGTATATACAGTGTTGAATCATACTTCTACTGATAACTTCTGCAACCTACGTTTCCTGAAGGCAACATGACTGAGGAACGTCCCCCGCCTTCTCTGTTCTGCTGTCACTCATGATGCCACGCCCCTCTCAGTTGATGCCACGCCCCTCTCAGTTGATTCCACGCCCCCTATGCCAGATCGGGGCCAAATGTATGAAACTGAACAAAAAATTTGAAACTGAAAAAAAAAGATTTGAAACTGAAAAAAAGATTTGAAACTGAAATTTTTTTTTTTTGATCTGGAGTGAACACTCTGTTTTACAAAAGACAAAATAGTGGAAACAGAACAACGAACAATAATATAAGAAATCAAAATAATATTTTGATTTTTCACTTATTTACATTTTTTACTTACTTTGATTATTTCTTTGTCATTTTACATCTTCATTTTACCCTTTTTATGGTAATTTGTTCAGTTATTTTATTCATTCAGTCTACTTTATTTTATTTCAGTAGATTCATTTTTTGATGGGCCATATTTCTCATTCAGCATTCTTTTGCATTCCCACTAACTACCAATTGTTCAATTATCATTTTCACTTAATTTCAATTTCATTGCATTTCCTTTTCCTTGGTTGAGCACAATTTACATTTTCACGTCTTTATTAAATTTCATCACCATTGCTTTTCCTCGTTTTAAGTAAATTATCATTTTGAAGTCAATTTTCATTTCATTTCTGGAAAACACGAACGATGGCAAAGTGGGTTGAAGCCATCCCCACAAGAAAAGAGGACGCGGAAACGGTTGTAAAATGGCTGAATAATGAATTAATACCCAGGTATGGCATTGCCACAGTTATCGGATCAGATAACGGTATTCATTTCACTAGGCTTTGTTTGATTTAGTTCGACCTAAATAAACCACAATTGTCTTCACGTGTCAGTTCTCCTGTATCATTTCCTCAAACCTGGGTCACATTCTTGTTAGTTCGTAACACCCTACCTTTAACATTTTCTGTGACTGGGTTGATGTTGTGTAATAAAAATGATGGCAAGCCCATTTATTGTTAGTGATGGCTTTATTACAGGGAATACTTTCAGATGAAGGTGCTAATCTAAGATGTAAATGGAATCAATCTGTGGTGCGTGCTCACACTGAGGACGATGTTCCTAAAAAGACACGAAAGTTTCCCAAACTGAACCCCCTGACAATCCACAGTACCCACAACTGGGCACTACTGAACTGAATTGAATGTTTAGTGTTTACATCACCTAGAAAACCAGCATGACAGCATGATGAAGTATGGAACACGCCGAGGTCAGCAACCTTGAATACCGCTTTCGACACAGGTTAAGCCTCCATTGAACTAAGGGGATACAAGTGGATTAGATACTCGCCTCTTTATTGCCCAGCGAAGAGTTAATGTGCCTTATTGATGGACTGACCATTTAATCAAAGTACAGTGCAGAAATGAGCATGTATGATATTAAGTATGACAAAAGGTGTACACTTGTGTTACATACCCCAGCTCGTCAGGGGAACGGGGTTTGCAAGCATTAATACCAAAACAAATCCTATAAAATATTAAAGGTATTTATTTTAGTTTGTTTTTGTGTGATAAGTTAACAGAATGAAAATAAAGTAACTGAAGCCAACCTCCCACAAAGTAACATAATATAAAGGCACACAACTACATCAAAATTAGTGGAGGTTAAAAAGTCTGATATAACAAAATTAATTCACCAAATGTATATTTGGAGGGCGGGCGTTCTGATATCAGGCACCATTACTTTGGAACCAACTTCCAATCTGGGTTAAGGAGGCTGACACCACCTCCACCTTTAAAACTAAACTTAAAACCTTTCTGTTTAGTAAAGCCTATAGTTAGTGTTTAGTAAACCTCTAGCTGGTGTTGGTAAATCTCTAGGTAGTGTAAACTCTAGTGTGTTAGAGTCGCTCCTGTAGTTTCTTGTACTGCCCCCCCCCCCCCCCCCCTTCTCTTCTCTTTTTTCTCTTTTGTCCATGTTGCAGCATCCTCTGCCGGTGGCGAAGAGCATCTCTGAATGCAAAACACCGGATCCTGCAGCGTGGGAGTGAGAGGGGCAGGGTAACGGCCCGGGCAGGCGGGGGAGAGATTTGTCCGTCAAGACTCCTCTCCCTGGCCCTGCCCCTTTTCAACCTTTCCCCGACCCTGCACCCCAACCTGGGACTTGCTGATTGGGCCGGAGCTTTGGGAGCTGCATGCTGGCCTGCGGTCCCCACCCCTGGTCATCCCGTTGCTGCTTCCACCTGCCTGCTGTGCTGTTGACGTCCCTGACCCACCAGTCTGGCCCTCGGCAGGAGGGTCCCCCCTTATGAGCCTGGTCCTGCTCAAGGTTTCTTCCTCCTAAAGGGGAGTTTTTCTTGCCACTGTTTGGCTTAAGGTTTTTCTCCCACTAGGGGAGTTTTTACCTACCATTGTTTATGTAATAACTGCTCGGGGGTCACGTTCTGGGTATGGGTCTTTGTAAAGCGTCTAGAGACAAGTTTTGTTGTATTAGACGCTATATAAATAAAAATTGAATTGAATTGAAATTGAACTACCAAGTTTGCAAACACAAACAAATAGTGGCAAGCTGGGCAGGCTACACACGGCTGCCCTGACTCATTCTCAGGCAGCTCCTCAAATAGAGCTGGCAATCGGGCACCAGCTGCAGAAGAAGAGGAAGCGGCCAATCCTGGTCCGGGGATGGTACAGTCAGCCAACCAGGAACAGAGCAGCACAGCCAGTCATCACTGAGCACCCACACAGCTATCCAACGGCCTGAATGGGAGTTGTAGTTAGTGGCTGTGGGATGTAACACTTCCCCCCTCAAGACACAAACCCAAAAGGGGTTTGTGTTACCTCAGACACCAAGCCAAACAAACATGTACAGTTAAGGGATTGTCAAAAAAGGGAAAAATAAGATATCTTTCCATTTTGTTTTGAGCTTGAATGTGAAAGTCTGACGCTCCTCAGCTCTCAGAATGAAAAAACGCCTCAAACCAACAAACGTTAAATTCCATCTTACAGCTACAGGTCAGATCTGACGGTACAACATACCTGCGCCTCCATAAGGACATCGATCATATGTCTAAACGAGCGTGGCAAAGGGCGTAATGTCATCCCTGCTTTTACAGCCAAGAGTTATTTGTAGTGATGCTTTTCTTCCTCAGTGATGTCACTGAGGAACTCCAGGTCGTCCCAGCCGTTGTGCAGAAGGCCCTGCTCATACCTCTCCAGGCCCAGTCTCCGTAGCCACTCCTCGACTGAAGATTCGCCCACAGACAAAGATGAACTACTGCTGCCCCAAAGTGCTTCCTCTGGCATGTCCTCTGCAATACTCTCCGTGATGGGGTTTCTGGGTGGGAAGGTGCTGCAGGCGTCCAGACCTAAACCCATTGGCTAACCACGAAGAAGGCGGAGGTGCTGATGGTGCACGAGGAGGCTGTCCAGGAAATTCACTCTCACTCACGGTCTTTGCCATCTGGAGCACGAAGCACGACTGATCGTCCAACGCTCCTGCTCCGACACCTCCTCGCCTAAAACCGTCACGAGTACTGACAGGAATCAGCAGGAGAGACCACGTCTCTCCAGTGTTGGCGTCGCTCCATTGGTTACCCGTAAAATTCAGAATCCAATTTAAAATTTTATTACTTGCATATAAAGCCCAAAACGGCTTAGCTCTGCATTATTTGCAAGACCTGATAGTGCCTTATGTTCCTGTCAGAGCTCTCCGCTCTAAAAGTGCAGGTTTACTCGTAGTTCCTAGAGTATCTAGATGTAGATTTGGAGGGCGGGCGTTCTGCCATCAGGCACCATTACTATGGAACCAACTTCCAATCTGGGTTAAGGAGGCTGACACCACCTCCACCTTTAAAACTAAACTTAAAACATTTCTGTTTAGTAAAGCCTATAGTTAGTGTTTAGTAAACCTCTAGCTGGTGTTGGTAAATCTCTAGGTAGTGTAAACTTTAGTGTGTCAGAGTCGCTCCTGTAGTTTCTTGTGCTGGCCCCCCCTTCTCCTCCCTTTTCTCTCTTTTGTCCATGTTGCAGCATCCGCTGCCGGACACCGGAACCTGCAGTGTGGGAGTGAGGGGGGCAGGGTAACGGCCCCTTTTGGGCAGGGGAGAAGGTTCGTCCCTCAAGACTCCTCTCCCTGGCCCTGCCCCTTTTCAACCTTTCCCCGACCCTGCACCCCAACCTGGGACTTGATGATTGGGCCGGAGCTTCGGGAGCTGCGTGCTGGCCTGCGGTCCCCACCCCTGGTCATCCCGTTGCTGCTTCCACCTGCCTGCTTTGCTGCTGACGTCCCCGACTCCACCAGTCTGGCCTTCGGCAGGAGGGTCCCCCCTTATGATCCTGGTCCTGCTCAAGGTTTCTTCCCTCCTAAAGGGGAGTTTTTCCTTGGCCACTGTTTGGCTTAAGGTTTTTCTCCACTAGGGGAGTTTTTACCTGCCATTGTTTATGTAATAACTGCTCGGGGGTCATGTTCTGGGTATGGGTCTCTGGAAAGCGTCTAGAGACAACTTTTTGTATTAGACGCTATATAAATAAAATTGAATTGAATTGAATTGAACTGAGTGGCCCCCCAGGACCGGCTGGCGGGATCCTTCAGGTATTCATGAGAAATGGTGCTCAGGCCATTAGCTGAAGGAGTGCTCTCCCGTGGGTGTGTTTGGTCCAGGGGGAGTGGAGGTGGAGGCAGAGCGAGGGGTGGGGGTGGCTTCTCATCCTCTGCGTCTGAATAGTCCCTGCCGTCTCCTCTCGCTCTACAGGGTAAAGCAGGGTGGTGACCAGACCCTGACTGGGCTGCAGGTACAGCGACACCAACTCTGGCAATGTTTTGAATCGCTTGGGCTGTACACTAGGGCTGCAACTAACGACTATTTTAATAGTCGACTAGTCACCGACTATTGAAACGATTAGTTGACTAATCGGATAATTAGTAATTTTTTTTAAAATTTAGTATGAGGTTGCTTAATTATGTGGCAAATGATAATAAACACAAGAAAGATGGCACTAGAGCCCTGCTATAGCGGGACTGTTTTCTTCATCCTGCTCCCGCTGCATTTCTGACCATTACCTGCCCGCAACGTGTGTTCCACTCCCGCCCATCCCGCAAAACTCATGAATTCATGCCCGCACGGCGCACAATAAAGATGCATGGTTTTAGTTGTCTTCTCCCGTCCCGCAACAGAAATGTACAGACAAATCTATCTGGTTTAATGTTAACATGATCATTGTGGAGTTTGATGGATAATTGACAGTTCATAGGCACCTGACCGAAAGTTAGATGCAAATCCATCATTGACATGTTCGCACAAGCCTTTTTTTCGCTTTTCGCGCTGCATCAATTATAATTGAGGTTATAGCAACGAGAGTAGGCTGTGAGTGGCTCAAATAATACTAATAAATTACATAAAATAAACAAAGTTAAGAATTAAACGAATTAATTGAATAAATGAATCGCTTGGCCATTACATTGCTGTGGAGGGAGAGACTGTTGCTGACCGACTGCGTCCCAAGATGCTCCACAGACACTAAACGCAGTTTCTCCCAGATATCTGACTTAATTTAATTTAAAATACTTTTGTCAGGCACAGTCAGGCATAACGTTAAAGCTTTCTTTTAAAGCCAAAATACGCTAATATCTTACCAAGGCGGGTCCGTTTCGTTCAACACTCCGACGTGCATTTTCAAATGCATTACCGGCGTGCTCCGTGATGAGGAAGGTCGGCTTTGCAAACCTTGCAAGTAATCTTTTTATTCGGGGTATCCGGGTTAAAATGCTCCCAAACTTTTTAAGTTTTATTACCCGCAGCTGCGCTCAGACGCTGTCGTGCATGCAGCCTCACTCCATGGAAAAACACGTCTGGCGACAATTGTCGACAATGGAATTCATTGTTGACAACGTTGAAGAATCGTTGTACTACTGTACACCCTGAGACGTTTGTACTGCCAGAAATCCCTCATCGTCTGGTAGGATTCTGCAGGTGTGGACATGCTTGTGAAACAGTACATGCCCTGTTGACGCTCTCGCTTTCGCGCACCAGAAAGCTGCCGTCCCTGCCGGCTCTGGCCAGCAGCTCCTCGGCTGCAGCTCGGCTGAGGGTCCCCGGTGATACCACATCGGCGGCAAGGGCCCCAGCGGAGAAACCCCTCCACCTCCTCCCCCAGCCATGGCCACAGCCCTTCAAACCGGGTTTTCCCTCAAAGTGCTTCCCGCCTCTCCAAAAAAACTCTGAAAAAGGAAGGAAGGAAGGAAGGAAGGAAGGAAGGAAGGAAGGAAGGAAGGAAGGAAGGAAGGAAGGAAGGAAGGAAGGAAGGAAGGAAGGAAGGAAGGAAGGAAGGGGAAGGAAGGGAGAAAAGAGGAAGGGAAGGAAGGAAGGAAGGAAGGAAGGAAGGAAGGAAGGAAGAAAGAAAGAAGAAAGAAAGAAAGAAAGAAAGAAAGAAAGAAAGAAAAGAAAGAAAGAAAGAAAGAAAGAAAGAAAGAAAGAAAGAAAGAAAGAAGAAAGAAAGAAAGAAAGAAAGAAAGAAAGAAAGAAAGAAAAAGAGAGATAAATTCCCGTTGATGAGGTTTTTGTGTAACAAACATGGTGGATCTAAGAGTGAGATAGATTTATAGTTACAAAGGTGGAGTTGAATTGGTATTTTTTTTATCGTCATTTTTATCGTTATCGGGATAAATGCCAGAAATTATCGTGATACATTTTTTAGTCCATACCGCCCCATCCCTACTAGTCAGTCCCACAGAAATCAGGCTGTGTAAATCTCCGTCCACGTCTTGTGGGCTTATAAAAAACCCTCTTTCCTTTCAAAAGATCTGTGATATGCATCCATTTATACTCCCTGTGGCTGTAGCTCAGCTTTGCTCAGCCAGAAACCAAACACGCTGTGACAACCATTATTGGAGTTTCAGTATCAACAGCACATAGGGTTGGGTTTTTTTCCAGGAAATCTGCACTCTACCCGAGCAGCTCAAACAGGTTTCAGGAACTGTAGTACTGTGCAGCTTTCTGAGAAAACATAAATGACTAAAATGTGCCTGTTTGTCAACCACCATGTACCCGATTACTCATAAGTGGAAGAGTGTGTTGTTGCACTGCAAAGCTACACAGGGATGGATATAATTGTTGTTCACTAATGGGGGGAAAAACTAAAATAAGACAAAATTAAAGCTGCAAGCAGCGATGAAGGGGCCCTCGCGCGTGCAATTTTCACCCATAAAGATCAAGGACTCTTTATGTCAAACCATTCAAAAAATATTGCAGAAAACTATCAGATATCGACCAATCAGAAGAATGGGCGGGGCTAATTTGCACCAATTATGTTCAAGGACTCAAAACTGAGTCCGATGACACCACCCACGAGTCTTTATGTTAAACCATTCAAAAGTTATGGCAGAAAATAGGAACTATCAAATATGGACCAATCAGATGAAGGGTGTGCGCTTTTTTGGCGTCTATCGTCGGTAACGCTTTTGACTGAGAAAAGTAATGCGCGTCGTCGCAGGATCGAGACACACATTTTGATGTATAACACACCTGGGTGCAACGTTACGGTTTGGGCCGTATTAACTGCCGAAGGAATGGCATAAATTGTGCCAAAATTGCACAATTAATTCAAAATGGCTGACTTCCTGTTGGGTTTGGGCCATGGCGCCAAGAGACTTTTCTTTAAGTTGTGACATGATACAGGTGTGTACCGATCTTCGTGCATGTACGTCAAACCGTATTGTGGGGCTTGAGGCACAAAGTTTTCTAGGGGGCGCTGTTGAGCCATTAGGCCACGCCCATTAATGCAAACCATTAAATATTAAATTTTTCGCCAGGCCTGGCTTGGTGCAAAATTTGGTGACTTTTGGGCACGTTTAGGGGGAAAAAAGGCCCTCATTTCGTCAGAAGAAAAAAGAAAGGATAAAGAAAAATTCCTACAGATACAATAGGCCTTCGCACTGTAAGTGCTTGGGCCCTAAAAAAGGAGTGAGGTCTGAATAATGATAATAAGAAAAAAACAACTTAAGTAATATTGTGGAAAATGGGTAAAAAATACACCAAATATCTGATCAGAGAGAAAGTGCACATGATGTTGCATTTTAATTTCTGAGGTTTCACAAAAATACAACAAAGGAGCAGAGTTTCTCTCTTGCTCTTCAGGACCAAATGCAATAATAACTGGAAAGCGTAGCCAGATGTATTATGAAGATAGTGCAATCCAGAAAATTACAAAAGGCATTAAGCGGATAAGACCAAAAATAAATACTGAATATAACAAAAGCAGAATTGTGTACCTCTGACAAAGCTAAATGAAATAATCATGCACATGTCACAGATGAATTGCTTCTAAGATGGGCCTACGCCAAACTTGCTAAAATATTGATACAATTCTTTGTGTAACTTTTAAAGTAATCTTGCTAATAGCTAAATAAACCAACCATATAATCTTTGGGGATCTACATTTTTCTTCTTTTTTTTTCTCTCATATGACATAGGACAGGCAGTTACATAAACTGATATATTCAGCACTGCAATTGTTTTTCTAACATTAAAGCACTACATAGAAATTTGTGCAAAATTTAGCTTTGCCACCATTATGATACTTAATGAGATTTACTCTTGTTCAGCCTCTTGATTGGTCCCTTTCTTGTTTTCTCTTCCATGTTTCTTCTGTTTTTTAGGTTCTTAGGTATCATAAATGCCTCTGCAATTACATCCACTTCAATCTTAAAGCCACTGCTGTTTATGTGTAACCCTGCGTTCACACTGAAAGCGTCACGGGCGTCATAGGCAGCCGGCTGCAATTCAGTTTCTATGAAAACGCGCGTCGAGAGGCAACAAGAGCAGCGCGTCAATTTGAAAAAATCTGAACTTTATGCAAATGAGCAGCGGCGATGCTGAAGCAGCGTCCATCAACAGACCGGGATTCCGAAGCGGGAACCCTCAATGCAGATTGTACTTTCATGTAAACACAAACGTACACTCATTCAAGGCAAGGCAAGGCAAATTTATTTATATAGCACAATTCAACACAAGGTAATTCAAAGTGCTTTACATTGACATGTAAAACATGTTAGACGGTCCCACAAATGGTAAAGGTTGGTGCTGAACCGAATTTTTGTAATAAGCTGACAATTTAATTTTTATGATGGTAATTTTGTATATCCAACTGCAATTGTTTTGGTCCCTGCCTATGTCCAGAGTAGGAATAAAAGACAAGCCATTGCTCAACAAGAGAATATTGCGGTCCAGAAAGATTTGTTTTTAAGCCAAGACCACAACCTCCTTTGTTGAACAAGGACTGTGGTCCTTTGTCCCCCTCCTGTCCCAGACACAGGGGGCTCAGCAGTTTAACGCTATCATCCCAATGCTGAAACATGGCTTCCCCTGTCTCACGTGTCCCAGTGAATGTCATCTGGTTCAGTATTAAACTTCCCTTCTGGGAGAAGAGGTATGAAAGGCATTTTCCTTTCAATGTGTTCATTGAGTATCTGTAAATCTCCTTTTCATCATCAGGAAGATTGGAGGAAAAATTCACCAGGGGAACATAGATTTATGCATAAGGAAACCTCTTCTTTGTGGACCTAATGGCTCCTTGAACATTTTTGACCGTAGTCTCCCTTGACTTATTTTCCCTACCATTGATTCCAAATGATAAGAGCACCTTCTCTGCAAAAACACCTGAGAGTGGAACCGATTTCTCCATAACAGCCTGTGCGTGTCGAAAATGGCTCCCAGGGAAACAGTCAATCTGAAGGTCTTTGTTGAAAAAATCTGGAAAACTGCAAAGGCAAGGCAAGTTTATTTGTACAGCACAATTCAACACAAGGTAATTCAAAGTGGTTTACATCAACATTAAAAGCGGCAGGACAAAATTAAAGCTGCAAGCAGCGATGAACGTTCCTCCACCCTTGTGCACGTTCAGGCTGCAGTGGAAGCTTGTATGACTTGTATGTAGATTCTTCAGGCCTGGACATTAAGAGGATGAAACCAGCCACGACTCTCTATATCAAACCATTCAAAAGTTATGGCAGAAAATAGGGACTATAAAATATCGGCCAATCAGAAGAAGGGGAGGGGCTAATTTGCACCAATTTTGTTCAAGGACCCAAAACCGAGTCCGATGACACCACCCACAAGTCTTTATGTCAAACCATTCAAAAGTTATAGGAGAAAGTAGAAACTATCAAATATGGACCAATCAGAAGAAGGGTGGGTGCGCTTTTTGGCGTCTATCGTTGCCACGGTAACATTTTTGACTGAGAAAAGTAATATGCACCGTCGCAGGATGGAGACGCACATTTTGATTTATAACACACCTGGGTGCACGTTACGGTTCGGGCCGTATTAATTGCCGTAGGAATGGAATAAATTGCGCCAAAATTACACAATTAATTCAAAATGGCGCAGCGCAGGGAGCTCTGGTCCGGTCACGCTTCCTCCACGTCTCCCAGATGGACGCACCTTCCCAGTTCTTTTTTGGGCTGGAGAAGAAGAACAGGCAAAGAAAGATCATGCACTCGGTGAGATCCAGCAGCGGCTTATCTCAGATGCCTCCGAGATCAGGGCGTTCGCAGCCGATTACTACAGAGAACTGTTCAGGAGCGAGCTGCCGGAGATCCCGGAGGAGTGCGGGAGCTTCTTTGCTGGTCTCCCTCAGGTGGATGCTGGAGATAACGCCAAGCTTGAGGCTCCAGTATCCCAACCTGAACTGTTTGCTGCCCTGATGAGCCTGCAGAGTGGGAGGGCTCCTGGCATGGACGGTCTCCCCGTGGACTTTTACAAGTCCTTCTGGTCTGTGCTGGGAGGAGATCTTCTGGAGGTCATTACAGACAGTCTGCAGAGGGGACGGCTGCCTCTGAGCTGCAGGAGGGCCGTCATCACGCTGCTGCCCAAGAAGGGAGACCTACAGGACCTGAAAAACTGGAGACCAGTGTCCTTACTTTGCACTGACTATAAGATCTTGTCCAAGGTCCTGGCCACGAGACTCAGGGGGGTGATGGCTTCCATCATCCACACGGGCCAGACGTACTGTGTACCTGGCAGGTTGATAAGTGACAATGTCACTTTGATTCGAGATATTTTGGAGGTCTCAAGCTCATTGGGCGTTGACACTGGTCTGATTTCAATAGACCAGGAAAAGGCTTTTGACCGGGTTCACCACTAGTATCTTTGGGAAACCTTAGCTGCTTTTGGGTTCAACTCTGGGTTCATAGCCAAGATCAAGGTTATGTACAGTGATATTGCGAGCGTTCTGAAAATTAATGGTGGCCTGAGCGCTCCTTTTAGTGTCCAGAGGGGGGTCAGACAGGGCTGCCCTTTATCGGGCATGCTGTACTCTCTGGCCATAGAACCAATGCTCCACAGGCTGAGGAGGGACCTGAGTGGCGTGCGTTTTCCTCAGTGTGACATTCCCTTCAAGCTGTCAGCGTACGCCGACGACGTCATTGTGCTGATCAGCACCCAACAAGACATTGACACGTTGGTGAACACTGTGACCCGGTTTGGGGGCATTTCCTCTGCCAGGGTGAACTGGGGGAAGAGCGAGGCGGTCGTGGTGGGGGAGAGGTTGGGGAGTCAGCTCAGGTTACCGGGAGGATTGGTCTGGAAGACTGGTGGGCTAAAATACCTGGGTGTGTTTCTGGGCAGCCGGTCCTTTGAGCAGAGAAACTGGGACGACGTGCTGGAGAAGGTGAAAGGTCGGTTGATGAGGTGGAAGTGGCTGTCACCTAGGATGTCCTACCGAGGCCGGGCTCTAGTCGTCAACAACCTGGTGGCTTCTGCTCTCTGGCACCGGTTGGCCTGTGTGGACCCCCCAGTTTCTCTGTTATCACAGGTCCAGAGGGTGCTGGTGGACTTCTTCTGGGACCGGCTGCACTGGGTGCCACAGTGTGTCCTGTTCCTGCCGAAGGAGGAGGGGTGGACAAGGCCTGGTCCATCTGGCCAGCAGGGGCGCTGCCTTCCGCCTTCAGTTTGTCCAGAGACTGCTGACCGGGCCCTCGGACCTGCTGTGGAGACCTCTGTCCTGCTGTATCCTGCGGCGGTTTGGTGGACTGGGACTGGGTCTCTCTCTGTTCTCCATCGACCTGAGGAAGACGAGTACGTCGTCGCTGCCGGCGTTTTACAACAGTCTTCTCTGTGTGGAGCTTGCTGAGGAAGCAGAGGAAGGGAGAGGCCGACTCGCTGCACTGGCTCCTGCAGGAACCCGTGCTGATCGGGGGCCGTCTGGATTGTCCCAGCTGGGGGGGACACAGCATCTTCGATCGTCTCCACAGCGCTGGAGTGTCCACTCTGGGACGGGTGGTGGAGCTGGCTGGACCTCGGCTGGACGATCCCGTCAGACTGGCGGGTCTGATGGGGGTGAGGTCCACGCGGGTGATCGGCCGACTCCTGCAACACTGGTCACGCCGACTGAGCCGGCGTGAGACCTCTCTCCTGGCAGACTTCTGGTCCGGTGCACTGCTGCCCGACTCCTCAGACCCGTACCCGGCCATCGGACTGGTTTCCTGATTTTAAAAACTGCTGCGGTCCGTTACTGGGACCTGACGGCCCTGAAGGCGTTTCCTTGGGGGACGCCTCAGGGAAGACTCTCTACCAGCTGATGGTAAAGACCCTGAATAAGGAGAACCTGAGTGGGTGCAGTGACACTCCGTGGAGGGCTCACCTGAACTTGGACTCTTGTTTTAAACCTGCATGGAGGTCTTTGTATAAACCTCCCCTGACCAAGAAACATGCAGACCTACAGTGGAGGATTCTGCACGGCAGCATAGCTGTGAACTCCTTTGTCTCCGTGTTGAATGATGACGTGCAGGACAAATGTCTTTTTTGTAACCACAGAGAAACTGTATTTCACTGTTTTCTCAAGTGTTCCCGTCTCACTGCTCTGTTTTTACTTTTGGAGGATGTTTTTAACGGCTGCGGAGAGATTTTCCTGCAGCACGTTTTTATCTGTGGTTTTAAATACACGCGGCGTCACAGACACAAGTGTCAGCTCCTGAACTTTGTGCTGGGCCAGGCCAAGACGGCCGTATACGTGAGCCGCAGAAGAAGGTGGAGAAGGATGTCCATGTTGGCGTTGTTTCTGTTTTTAGAACGATGGTGAAGTCCAGGCTGGTCCTGGAATTTAGCTTTTACAAGGCGACCCACGACCTGGAGACGTTCCAGGAGGTACAGTCATGTGGATTTCTGTTAGGATGGATGTCAGTTTTGCTACGGCATTAATGCACAGTCCCATGTTTTTTCTGGTGGTTTCAGTGCGGTGTTACTACTTTGCTGATGTGACGTAATATGTCCTTTTGTACAGAGCAATGACTGGCAAATAAACGCTGTGTTTAAAATAAATCAAATCTTTCTTTCTTTCTTTCTTTCTTTCTTTCTTTCTTTCTTTCTTTCTTTCTTTCTTTCTTTCTTTCTTTCTTTCTTTCTTTCTTTCTTTCTTTCTTTCTTTCTTTCTTTCTTTCTTTCTTTCTTTCTCTTTTCTTCTTTCTTTCTTTCTTTCTTTCTTTCCTTTTTCTCCTTCTTTCTTTCTTTTTTCTTCTTCTTTCTTTCTTTCCTTTTTCTCCTTCTTTCTTTCTTTCTTTCTTTCTTTCTTTCCTTTTTCTCCTTTCTTTCTTTTTTCTTCTTCTTTCTTTCTTTCCTTTTTCTCCTTCTTTCTTTCTTTTTTCTTCTTCTTTCTTTCTTTCCTTTTTCTCCTTCTTTCTTTCTTTCCTTTTTCTCCTTCTTTCTTTCTTTCTTTCCTTTTTCTCCTTCTTTCTTTCTTTCCTTTTTCTCCTTCTTTCTTTCTTTTTTCTTCTTCTTTCTTTCTTTCCTTTTTCTCCTTCTTTCTTTCTTTCCTTTTTCTTCTTCTTTCTTTCTTTCCTTTTTCTCCTTCTTTCTCTAATCACGCCTGCTCTCAGTAGCCAACAGACAATAATATGTGCAATAACTTAACTTAAGATGTGCAATATCTGCCAATCTACCTCACACTCCACCTGCTTTTTTTCTGCACTGTTTATCTGTATATACTGTTCATATCCTGTTTATACCCTCCCCTATAGGTGTGTATATGTGTGCTGCAACAAATAAGTTTCCCCACTGAGGGAGAAAATAAAGGATATTCTATTCTATTCTATTCTATTCTTTCTTTCTTTCCTTTTTCTTCTTCTTTCTTTCTTTCTATCTTTCTTTTCTTTTCGATTCTTTCCTTTCTTTCTTATCTTTCTTCTTTCTTTCTTCAGGCTTCCTTCTTTCCTTTTTTTCCTTCTTTCTTATTTCTTTCTTCCTTTTTCTACTTCCTTCTTTCTTTCTTTCCTTTTTGTTCTTCTTTCTTTCTTCTTCTTCCTTCCTTCCTTCCTTCCTTCTTTCACGCACACGTATGTTGTGTGTTGATTTAACGCAGAATCATAAATCAGCTTACACAAAAACGTCATCAACGGGAATATTATCGTTTTTTCACCTCGTTTTACCTATTATATACTGACGGATTGAGACCAATGTACGTGTTTATTGAGTCTTACACATTGTGGATGTCCCGCGATCACCTCTCTCATAAGTATAAGACGATGTGAACAACATGAATTTTATATTTAAAACATGAAGCATCACGATCAGATTCCTCCGCTGCAGAAAGAGAACTTGTGCCGACGGGATTATCGAGTGCAAACGTGAGAAATAAAGAGCAAAGTTGCCTGTAACTCGGAGTGTTGCAATCCGCAGGAGGAGAAACCGGTCTAGGTCCCGGTCCATCACTGGAGAAATTCTTTCTGGATCCTGCAGCACCTGCAGCTGACTAATATCAGACTCTGAAAGTCGCCTAAACATGTCAATTAAAACTTCATTCATTCATTTCTGAGTCACATCAGTTCGTACAACCAACCTTTCCGTTACATCTTATGTTTTATTTAAAAGACAACTTAACGGAAACGGTTTTTCGCTGCAAAATGTATTTTAATGTTTTTCCTGTCCACGACACAGTTATGGGATGTTTTAGGATCTGGCTTTAATCTCCAGTAGTCGTCCCATACGGTCGTCATGGTGACAGAGATGTCGACCTGTAGGCTCCATTCTTGAAGCAGCTCAGCTGAGCTCATGGTCTGAACCGGAGCAGCTGGTCCAGTTCAGGCAGAGATCCAGAAGATCCTCTTGGTACTTAAACCAGCTGACCGTGAGCGTAGAAAGTGGCATACGCACGTTTTGTACATGAGGCCCCTGGTCTTTGTACGTTTTGGCCGTATAATAAACGTAATTCTCGTCAGTTGTGTGATATAAGACCTGGAAACAGGCATTGTGGGGTAGAATTGTCAAATGGTTTAAATTCACTGTACGAATTGTTACAGATTACTTTAGTAATACTGTATTTGACCCGCTCTTTGTACGTTATTGACTGTATAGAAACATAATTCTTGCCATTTGTCACGTCTGGGGGTAAGGTGTGGACCCAAACGCAGGAGAGCAGGAGGCAGGAGGCAGGAGTTCAATTAAAAAAGGATGTATTTAACAAAAAAGCCAAAACTAAAACACTGTAGAGCAGGATCAAAAAACTAAAAAGGGATCAAAAAAAACTTGAGGAGCAAAACGTGGCAGAAACATGGGGAACAAACAGTACGGTCCGACAGGGAACAAGGGGATGACAAGACCAGATATACACAGGGGATAACGAGACACGACGAGACACAGGTGCAGACAATCAGGGCAGATGGGACACAGGCGGGACAAAACAGAACTAAAAGCTGGGGGGATATGTCAAACCCTGACACCATTGACCCGGTCTTTGTACGTTTTTGACTGTATAGAAACGTAATTCACCTCAGTTGTGTGAAATAAAACCTGGAAAATAAGACCTGGAAACACCTTGTGGCATAGAATTGTCCAATTGGTTTAATTCCTACAAATTGTTGCAGATTTCTTTTGTAATCCTGTATTTGACCCGGTCTTTGTACATTTTGACCGTATAGAAATGTAATTCTTGCCATTTTAAAGAATGAGATGAACCTGCTGGATCTACTGCCCTTACTTTTTAACAACTTGTGCGTTTTATTATTTGACCTCTTTTCCATATCGGTTTATTTGTCATATACTGTTTATTGTGTCTTGCCGCTTTTAATGTTGATGTAAAGCACTTTAAATTACCTTGTGTTGAATTGTGCTATACAATAAACTTGACTTGCCCAATAATCCAGCTATCAACTGCTTATGACCAGAGGTGTCTTCAGTATTCACCCTTCATTACTCAGGTAGAAGTATAGATACTAGAGTTTAAAAATACTCCTGTAGAAGTTGAAGTATATCAACTCAAGTTTTTTACTCAAGTAAAAGTATAAAAGTACTGGTTTCAAAACTACTTAAGTATAAAGTAAAAGTTATGTAAGGGGGAAAAAAAGCCATTAAGGACAAAAGCCATTGAAAATGAATGCATCTTAGTATAATGCAAATATATTAAAGAAGCATATATGTGTACTATTGAGCATTAACATGTGTTAATATAAATATATTAAAGAAGCATATATGTGTACTATTGAGCATTAACATGTGTTAATATAAATATATTTAAAGAATCATATATGTGTACTATTGAGCAATTAACATGTGTTAATATAAATATATTAAAGAATCATATATGTGTACTATTGAGCATTAACATGTGTTAATATATAATATATTAAAGAAGCATATATGTGTACTATTGAGCATTAACATGTGTTTCAGAGAGAGCAGCAGATATGATGACTAGTTACCTATAAGTATTGTAATGGTGCAAAAAGTCAAACTTCTAGAGGCATGTTATCATTTTATCCTAACCTTTATTGGAATGTACATCCAAGTTTAGTTGCAGAATCCGAGGGAACGGATGTAAGAACAAAACTGGACAAGAACATCTGAAACAACCACAACCATATTCACTCTATCCGGATGGAGCAATTTAACTGGATAGTTTGTATTCTTCCCTTCCTCTTTTCTTCCTTCCTTCCTTCCTTCCTTCCTTCCTTCCTTTCCTTCCTTCCTTCCTTCCTTCCTTTCCTTCCTTCCTTCCTTCCTTCCTTCCTTCCTTCCTTCCTTCCTTCCTTCCTTCCATCCTTCTTTTCATTCTTCCTATCCTTCCTTCTTTCTTTCCTTCTGTTTCATTCTTCCTTCCTTCCTTCCTTCTTTTCATTCTTCCTTCCTTCCTTTCTCCCTTCCTTCCTTCTTTCCTTCCTTCTTCCTTCCTTTCATTCTTCCTTCCTTACTTCTTTTCACTTCTTCTGTCCTTCCTTCCTTCTTTTCATTCTGCCTTCCTTGCCTTCCTTCCCTTCCTTCCTTCCTTCCTTCCTTCCTTCCTTCCTTCTTTTCTCCCTTCCTTCCTTCTTTCTTTCCTTCTTTTCATTCTTCCTTCCTTCCTTCTTTCCTCCTGCTCTCTCCTTCCTTCTTCCCTTCCTCTTTTCTCCCTTCCTTCCTTCTTTCCTTGTTTTCTCCCTTCCTTACTTCCTTCCTTCCTTTGTCCCTTCCCTCATTCTTTCTTTCCCTTCTTTTCATTCTTCCCTCCTTCCTTCTTTTCTTCCTTCCATCCTTCTTTTCTCCCTTCCTTCCTTCTTTCTTTCCTTCTTTTCATTCTTCCTTCCTTCCTTCTTTTCTCCCTTCCTTCCTTCATTCCTTCTTCCATCCTTATTTTCCTCCCTTCCTTCCTTCTTTCCTTCCTTCCTTCTCTGGACGCCAACTTTACAAGAGTTGCCACCTGAGGTTAAGTAATTCAGATTTAATCAGTTTTAAAAAGCACTACAGACTAATTCATGGAAAATGTAATATTTCATGTGAGGAAATGTGGGAATTAAAAAGACTAAATCGGATAGTTATAAAACAAAGGTTCAGCAGTGGTCATATTAGATAGGGATCAATATAGGTGTAGCCCATTAAAATATAAGCCATGTTTTAAATAGAATTAAAATATCATTAAATACAGGTTTATTTAAAAAAGTGTTAAAGTAAAAAGTCGTCTGAAAAATAATTACTCCAGTGAAGTATAGATAACCAAAATTTCTACTTAAGTAAGGTAAAGTATTTGTACTTCGTTACTTGACACCTCTGATTATGACACCACCAAAGCTGCGTTTGATGAGCGCGTAAAGGAGCACGTGCTCCGTCCCGCGCGCCGCGGCCACACATGAATCTCCTGTCATCCTCTACACCTGTGCTGCCGCCTCCTGGACGGACGCGACTGCTCCGCAGCGACTCCACTAGAAGTGCACGGACATAACCGAGCCCAGTCTCACTAGAGCCGGAGAGAGCCGCAACACACCAGCCGAGCACCGAGCAGCCCGATGGCGCCGCAGCTCCCGCGTCCTCCTGGCGGCGGCGGCGGCTCTCCTGCTGGCCGCGGGCGCCCCTGGCCGCCCTGGCCGGGGACGAGGAGAGGGACAAAGAGGGCGCCGCGGGGGGGGACACGCCCGTGCGAGCTGAAAACCGTCACCGTGTCCCACGCTGCCCGTGCTCCGGGAGAACGAGTTCAGCTTCACCGGCGGGTGGCGGAGCGGAGCCCCGGGGACCGCGGGCGGAGGAGCCGGGGACGGGAGGAGGCATCCTCAGCATCCTCAGCATCCTCAGCATCAGGACCAGGAGGAGGAGGGGGCTCTGCCGGAGCAGGTGGCGGAGGAGGAGTAGGGGGTAGGGGGGGGAATCCGACTTCTCTTGCTTCGTCAGGACTGACCTACCTGGGCGCATTTCTGTCATGGATGATCTGGACAACACGGCGCTTCCCTACTTCCACACTCGGTAAGAGCCGCTAATGTTTGCCTCCGGGATGCGAGTCACTCCGTCCAATCCGTGGCCCCTGATTTATCCCCCCCTTGGTCCAACACTTAGAAAATAAAAAATAAGACCGGTGTTCTGCAATTCTGCTGCGTGTTGAACTGGGGGGAGATCATTTTTTTTTTTCATTATGCACTTCGAGAAAAACCATCGAAATTTTGAGAAAAAAGTCCAAATGTCGAGATTAAAAAGGAAAGGGAAAAAGGAAGAAAAAAAAGAGGAAAAAGGAGAAAAAGAGAAAGAAAAAGAACGAGAAAAAAAAATAAAAAACCAGAAAAAAGGAAAAAGAGAAAAATAAATGTCGAGAAAGAAGTTTAAATGTCAAGAAAAATGTCGAAATTTTGAGAAAAAAGTCCAAATGTCGAGATTAATGTTGAAGTACAATCTCGAGGAAAAAAGTCGAAATGTCGAGAAAAAAGTCAAAATTTCGAGAAAAAAGTTAAAATGTCGAGAAAAAATGTCGAAATTTTGTGAAAAAAGTCCAGTCCAAAATGTCGAGATTAATGTTGAAATCGCGCTTCCCTACTCCAAACACTTAGAAAATAAAAAATAAAGACCGGTGTTGTGCCAAAAAGTGATTGCCTAATCTGATTTCTCCCCTGAAAAATTGGTCTTTTTACCTGTAAAAAATTGATTGAAGGCCAAATACAGTTAATGAAAGGTTGTTTCTGCCTAAATATGATTTGATCTCATGCTTGAGCTTCATAATATAAATACTGGAGCTCACAGGATTGCTTTTAACGTCTTTTAAAGGACCATTGCAACACAAAATAGACATTTTCCTGCCAAAAATGGATTGATCCTTCTTTTCATTCTTCCTTCCTTCCTTCCTTCTTTTCTCCCTTCCTTCAGTCCTTCTTTCATCCTTAGTTTCTCCCTTCTTCCTTCCTTGTTCTTTCTTCTTTCATTCTTCCTTCCTTCATTCCTTCCATCCTTATTTTCCCTCCTTCCTTCCTTCTTTCCTTCCTTGCTTCTTTTCTCCCTTCCTTCCTTCTTTCCTTCCTTCCTTTCTCCCTTCCTTCCTTCCTTCCTTCTTTTCATCCTTCGCTTCCTTCCTTCCTTCCTTCCTTCCTTTCTCCCTTCCTTCCTTCTTTCTTTCCTTCCTGCTTCTTTCTCCCTTCCTTCCTTCTTTCCTTCCTTCCTTCCTTTCTCCCTTCCTTCCTTCCTTCCTCTTTTCATTCTTCCTTTCTTCCGTCTTTCCTTCCTTCCTTCCTTCCTTCCTTCCTTCCTTCCTTCCTTCCTTCCTTTCCTTCCTTCACTTCCTTCCTTCCTTCCTTCCTTCCTTCCCATCGGTCCCTTGTCTCTCGCCAAGTCCGTCATTATGAATAAGAATGTTCTTAATGACCTGCCTGGTTAAATAAAGGCCAATGAATGAATATCAAATAAAGCGATAGAATTGGGGTTTTTTCCCCTTTTTAATCGTATAATGTTCACAAAGTGTAATGCAATTCATGTCATGTGTCGTGTATTTTGAAGGATCAAATCCTGAACATCCCATATTATCCATTTAGCGTGGCAATCAAACTTTGAAACTCGACTGTGCGCATGCGCAAAAACACAAAGTAGCATTTTCTCGGTGGGGAGCAGACATTAGCAGAACACCGGCATGCAACTGATTCCAACCTCCAGGATGCACTATTTTCCTTTTCAGTGCTCAACTTTAAGAGGAGGTCAACAATCTTCTTCTATCCCTCTTGACTTTTCAATTTTGTTTCCAAATTTCATGCATAACCCAAGTACGGTGCCCCCAATCAAAGCCCGAGCAATTTGGCCCTCGCAAATATGCATGAAATTGGTATTTTAGTCTCACGTGTCTCACAGAATTTGAAGCACAGATGCATTTCTTGGAGGTTTATAAGTAAAACTGGTCTCCAGGTTTATTCACTGATAAGTGAGGGAACCAAACTAGCACAGTGCTGTTTCTTTTGACGGGTCAACTGAACTTCTGTGGCTTTATAAATGTCTCTGGGAATAACGGCACTGATTGGATAATCATAGGCTGTGTGGGGGGGGAATAACGGCAGAAAGGAGCTTTGACATTTACCGTCTGCTTTATATTAAGTGCATTATAAAAAGGGAGCTTTGCTGATGTTGCTTTCACCATATTCCTCATTTTATGTGGGAAAAAGTCCTAATTTCCCTCCGCTGCAGAGATAACTACCTGTAAAATGTTGTTGAAGTGGAATCACAATAGCTGCACGATGCTCTTTATAATTTAATTCACAGTCTTTTACAGCTCTACATAGATGGTAAAAACACGGGGAAAATCAAAGATGCAGGACTCACAGAAGGTCAGAGCTATGAGAATCCATGAGAATGTCTCATTACTGATTAATGTTGAAGTACAATCTCGAGGAAAAAAGTCGAAATGTCGAGAAAAAAGTCAAAATTTCGAGAAAAAGTCGAAATGTCGAGAAAAAAGTTAAAATGTCGAGATTAAAAAGGAAAGGAAAAAGGAAGAAAAAAAAAAGGAAGAAAAGAGAAAAAGAAGAAAAAAAGAACGAGAAAAAAAGAAAAAAAAACAAGAAAAAAGAGAAAAAAGGAAAAAGAGAAAAATAAATGTCGAGAAAAAAAGTTGAAATGTCAAGAAAAATGTCGAAATTTTGAGAAAAATTATAAAAAAGGAGCTTTGCTGATGTTGCTTTAACCATATTCCTCATTTTATGTGGAAAAAGTCCTAATTTCCTCCGCTGCAGAGAAACTACCTGTAAAATGTTGTAGAATCACAATAGTCACACGATGCTCTTTATAATTTAATTCACAGTCTTTTCAGCTCTACATAGATGGAAAGCTGGTAAAAACACGGGGAAAATCAAAGATGCAGGACTCACAGAAGGTCAGAGCTATGAGAATCCATGAGAATGTCTCATTACTGCGGTTTTCGGAATGGCTTCCTGTCTTTCTTTCTTTTTCTTTTTTTTTCCCTCCTTAGCTCAGTGCTCTCAGTTTCATTCCCTGTATGAAGAGTGTGGAGCGAAGTGTCTGTGCGAGGCAGAGGCGGCCGGGCAGGCAGGCCGAGGGCTGGAGCATTAAGCCAGTAAATCACTTTCTCTTCTCATTAAGGACAGCCGTTGACTGGTGAGAAAGGCCTCTCTGTCCCTCCCAGTCAGCCGGCTAGCACATTTGCTGCTTCACCCTTTTCGGTGCGGCGGAGACGCCGCGGAGACGACGGCTCCATATGCGTGTTACATATTGATGGCACGGCAGGTGGCCCGGTGTGTTTCTGAAGAGGTTTGTGAGGACATAAAGCTTAAAATCGTCTGAAAAGATAAAGAGTCTGTGCTCAGGAATCACTCAGTGTGGCTTAGAACGTTTTTTCACTAGGAATGGGTGATATTTTACTGTTCACGATAAACCGTCAGAAAAATTCCTCACAATAAGAATTTATCATCTCGAGGTAAAAATGATAAATTCCCGTTGATGACGTTTTTGTGTAAACTGATTTATGGAAGGAAGGAAGGAAGGAAGGAAGGAAGGAAGGAAGGAAGGAAGGAAGGAAGGAAGAGGAAGGAAGGAAGCAAGCAAGCAAGCAAGCAAGCAAGCAAGCAAGCAAGCAAGCAAGCAAGCAAGCAAGCAAGCAAGCAAGCAAGCAAGCAAGCAAAGCAAGCAAGCAAGCAAGCAAGCAAGCAAGAAAGAAAGAAAGAAAGAAAGAAAGAAAGAAAGAAAGAAAGAAAGAAAGAAAGAAAGAAAGAAAGAAAGAAAGAAAGAAAGAAAGAAAGAAAGAAGGATAAATTCTCGTTGATGACGTTTTTGTATTGGTATTTTTTTTATCGTTATCGGGATAAATGCCAGAAATTATCGTGATAATTATTTTAGTCCATACCGCCCATCCCTAGTTTTCACATAAGTTTATTAAAGAATCTGATTTAGTCCTCGTGGATTTGTGAACCAATGTGATGTTTTTAATTATGAATTTAGTAGCCCTGTGTTGAAAAAAATCGATTGTCCGATTCTAAATCAATTCTCATATTAATTCCTAAAAATTGATGCCAGAACGCAGCTCCCGAGGCTCCGGCCTGCAAACATGCACAAAAGAGAAAAAAAGGGGGCCGGCACAAGAAACTACAGGAACAATGGACAAAAATGATAGCTATGAGATATTTATAATAAATAAAAATGGTAATGGAGAAGAGAGGCAGGGAAGAGAAGAGGAGAAGAAGGGTGAGAGGCACCGCCCAGCGGATCATGTCGGTGTCCCCCTGCAGCATAAGCCTATAGCAGCATATCTACCACCAAGCTATATTTGAGACTAACTATTATAGTCTTGTTCTATAGCTGCAGCTATGACTACTGACTCTAACACACTAGAGTTTACACTACCTAGAGATTTACCAACACCAGCTAGAGGTTTACTAAACACTAACTATAGGCTTTACTAAACAGAAATGTTTTAAGTTTAGTTTTAAAGGTGGAGGTGGTGTCAGCCTCCTTAACCCAGATTGGAAGTTGATTCCATAGTAATGGTGCCTGATAGCAGAACGCCCGCCCTCCAAATCTACATTTAGATACTCTAGGAACTACGAGTAAACCTGCACCCTGGGAGCGGAGAGCTCTGCCAGGAACATAAGGCACTATCAGGTCTTGTAAATACTGCAGAGCTAAGCCGTTTTGGGCTTTATATGCAAGTAATAACATTTTAAATTGAATTCTGAATTTTACAGGTAGCCAATGGAGCGACGCTCCGTCTTGGGGTTACATTTGCATAAAATGCTAAAAACCAAATTCTCCAAAATTAAAAACCCGAATAGACTGAAAATGGAAAAACTAAAAACTGAATGTGGGAAAAAATGAAAGCAATTTCATCCGCCTCTGTTTGCTGCCTGGATCTGTTTGTAATTCTGCCCCACGATGTTTCTGCAAAGCATTCTGGGAGCTGATTGGTCCTTACAGCATCATTAGCTGCAATACTTGCTGTTGAATCTCAATATAATACTAATATTCATATGTTGCAGAACTACAGTCATATAACTCTTGCAACAGCTGAAAAAACTGTTTTAATAACATTAATCCAAATCAATCGGAATCGAATCAGATCAAATCTTGATTTGAATCTTAACAATCGAATCGATTCGATTCTTGACATTTTAATCGATCCCCAGCCTTAGAATTTAGTGTAAAACTCAAAAACAAGTGCCATTTTTTAGCTGGTCAAGTGGCTAAAACAGTTAAATCTGCAATGTGATCGTCTCTTTGTACCTTGTTAACGTTTCATTCTCATATTTGTGTTGAGGTCCTGATGCTACAGTTTCTAACAGGCACTTTTAATCTCACCTGGGCTTTCCTCGCATCCGCCGCCACAACACACATCAGTCATCGTGACGGCTTTTCTCTTGATGGATGCATTAGTGGCTCTCTGTAGTCTGAGGAAATGAAATAAAATACTGGAAATGCATTTTTTTTTGTTGTGGATTCAATAGAACGAAATGAGTAAACTCAAAAGTACACTGGGATTTATTTTTTATTATCCAATTGCATTGTTGCATCAATATCCTCCCTTATTACCGCTCTGCCATTAAATCTGTGAAGTCGGTGCTAAAGGATGCTCCAAATGCACCAATCGCATACATATGGGCTCAGATATATATGCATTTTTAGGGGTTTATTTATTCAGGTTTTTATGTGTATCAGTGCCCTTTTAACTTTTTATGAGACTTTTATGGCATTTTGTTGACCATGGTGGCAACACGCCTGCTCTGTTAAAGCTCCGAGGAAGCCGGTTACGTCACTTCTCATCACAAAAGGCTGACAACACAGCAAAACGGGGCCCGTATGATGAGCTGAACCTGAGAATAAGTTGTTGTAAAAGGTCACGAGTGAATTAAAATGTCATATTTTTTCTTGCCTTTTCTGACATCAAAGGATGAAATGCAATGGCATGTTTTCCCCGTACATTTATACCAGGGGTGTCAAACTCATTTTTCTTGGCGGGCCGGATTTGACCAAATTTTTTTTCTTGCGGGCCGCACGCTCAAAATAACAAGAACGGTGCGGAAAATTTTTTCTCTAATTCTTTTCTTTTTACTATTGTTATCTAATCCAATATCAGTTTAGTTAATTTTAAAGGAAATATGCACTTTTTTTACACTCTAATTATGTAAAATATATTTCTTCAGGATCTTTTCTTGAAATTTCTCGTTTTTTTTCAAATTATGTAAGATACTTTTAATATCATTTTACAAAGATAAACAGAAACAAGTATGTTTTTTTTATAGGAAATTTAATTGAAAGCAAAATCTTTCTTATTACATCCGAGAGTGTTTCTTTGTGATTTAGAGATTTTTCCAGTACAATTAAGTGTATTTAATTTTAAAAATTGGCGCGGATATTTACGCCAGTGTGCCGAAAAAGTCAGCACTTCTTTTTTAACTGTTTTACTTTGTCACTATCCTCGTATTCAAAACTGAAATTCTCCCAATAAATATCTTCTATCATCTTTTTTAGCAGTGATATTTTTCCTGCAAAAATATATAATAGTAGTCAGTTAATAAAAATAAACGGCCGTCTACAAAGAAATAAAATCGGCAAATGCATTCTAGAAAACTAAAAAAATTTCAAACTGCTCTATTAGTGGAATAACGATGGATTTGTAGAAAATATATTATTATCGGATATGCTGCGATTCATGGCAATTATTTATGGCTTCCTTTTTAGTAAATTAACATTTCGTTTTTTGCGTTGGAAACTTCTCGCGGGCAGCATGCGGCCCACGGGCCGCACATTTGACACCCCTGATTTATACATAAAATTAGAGTTGTTGGTCTCAAGATCACTTTTTTGTGGTCTTGGTCTTGTCTGGTGATCAGCAGTTCTTCCTCTTGTTAATATACAGTTTTGTAAACTATTTGTATTTTGCATCTGATTTAATGTTTTGGTGCATCTGCATGTGTCTGTATTTAATTACAGTTTTGTGTTTATAACGGCCTTCGTTGTGATTGATTAAGCATCAGGTCCATTTCAGTGATGCTGATATACAGTGTAATCTGATTACTATAATAGTAGCCAGATTACAGATATTTATAATAATATATGTAAACTAAGCAGCTGAACCAGGATGGTGCTGATGTTCTACAACTCGCTCAAGATCAGGAAATAACTAGGTTTGGTCTCGGTCTTGGTCATGATACACTCTGGTCTTCGTCTTGACTACTAGTCTACATAAAATAACGTAAAGAAATAGTCCATCTACAACAGCTGTGTTGGTACACGCAGATTTCCCCTACTTGCATTGATTTTAGATGAGAAATGGATGTTGTTACTAGGAATGGGTGATATTTTCCCGTTCACGATAAACCGTCAAAAATATTCCCCACGGTAAGAATTTGTATCTCACGGTAAAAATGATAAATTCCCGTTGATGACGTTTTTGTGTAAAGATGATTTATGGTTCTGTGTTAAATCCACGCACAACGTACATGAAGGAAGGAAGGAAGGAAGGAAGGAAGGAAGGAAGGAAGGAAGGAAATGAGCCTGAAAGAAAGAAAGAAAGAAAGAAAGAAAGAAAGAAAGAAAGAAAGAAAGAAAGAAAGAAAGAAAGAAAGAAAGAAAGAAAGAAAGAAAGAAAGAAAGAAAGAAAGAAAGAAAGAAAGAAAGAAAGAAAGAAAGAAAGAAGGATAAATTCCCGTTGATGACGTTTTTGTATTGGTATTTTTTATTTTATTTTTATCGTTATGGGGATAAATGCCAGAAATGATCGTGATAATTATTTTAGTCCATACCGCCCATCCCTAGTTGTTACTAATGTCACACATTGATTTGTCAACCTCCCATTTAAAAGCCTAAAGTTCATTAATTGGCTGATGCCATTCAGGAAGTGATTATAATCTGTCCCCCTTGTCGCCGAAATACTTACCAAATTTTCCACAATGTGTCTTAAAACTGTTAGGCTGAGAAAATAAATATTAGGGAATGTTAGTCTAATTAGACGAGGATGAAGAAAAAGGAGCTATAATTGGAGTAAACTCAGAACTAATTAAAATGATCAAACACAGCGATGGAGAAGACGCCACTGACTTGATTGAAAACTGACCCCGAAATAAAATGAATCAAAACATCTGGTTTGCAGCATTAGACCACAGACTGTGAATACAATAGAGGAAAGCATCCGTCATGGACCCGTAGGTCTCTGAAGAGCCGTTTGAACCTTTATTTTATCCTTGTACTTAGGGCTGGGCGATATGGACCAAAAGTCATATCTCGATATTTTTTAGCTGAATGGCGATACTCGATATATATCGATATTTTTTCTGTGACATAATTGGGGTTTCCCCCAAAGCATTATAGCATAGCATCTCTGTTAGCATCTCTGCTAGCATCTCTGTTAGCATCTCTGTTAGCATCTCTGTTAGCTTCATCTTTTCTGAGGCAAACCCTTAAAAAAACAGTCAGTTTTAATACAAAGCCTCGTGCCAAATGTCACACAGGTTCCTTTATTAACAGAGGTCTGCACAATATCAATATGTATAAAAGAAATGAAATAAAAATAAACTGCCTGCATATATAGAATAAAAATGCTTCTTGAATAAAATAAAACAAATATCCCTTTCCTGCATAACAATTACATTAAAATACACTGTGCAATAATACGATGTAGACAGTAACAGGCAGACTTTTCCACTGAGGTTGACAGTTGTGCAAATAACAAAACATTTGTTATTATTAAAAATAAATGTATTGCTTTATAAAAATTATAAAAACGTGGTGCAAAAATTAAACAATAGAGACCAAGATGGCTTTTTGAACCAGGCTGCAAGTATGTTTATTTCTGCTGTAAATTTGGACATTTTTGACATTGAGGTCACTTTTGGAGCCTGTCTCTAGTGGCCAGTCCAGGAACTGAAGCAGTTTTCAGTTCCACATTGGCTTCAATCCGGAGCAGTGGCGAAACTACCATATATGCAGACAATGCGACTGCATAGGGGGCCGCACGTGTCCAGGGCCCGCACGCGCAGGACCTGGGGACGTGCGGGCCCTGGACTTTTTTTTTTTTTTTTTGTGTTTACATCAATGTTATGGGCTGGTTATAAAGATATATCTAGTTTAAACAAACATTTTAATTTATAGATGATCTCGGATGATGCCGGTGTAGTGCGCATGTGTAACCCATATTTGCGTAGAGGAAGAGTTGGCGAGTGAGGAGAGGAAAGGAGTTAAGGCTGATTTATGGTTCCGCGTTACACCAACGCAGATTACGGCGTAGTGTACGCGGCGACGCGCGCCGTACTACGCCGTACCGTACGGCGTCGATTTAACGCGGAACCATAATTCAGGCTTGAGAGTTGAACTGTTGTCAGGAATTAATTAATGACTTTGCCCGGCGGAAGGCCCGGAAAGTCAAACTGTAATTGTAAGTAATGACCCATTATTATTAATATTTGTTATAGTGATAGTCTATCACTAGTTTGTTTGTGTTTATGCGTGTTTATGATGTTTTTATTTGTGGTGTGCCGCCGTGCCACCAAATTTCAATCTGTGCGCTGTGTGGGTTTATTCTCAGCTGTTGCACTGCCGGTGTTCTGTCGCATACCGGCGCACTGTGTGCGTTATGCTGTTGGTTATATGTGCTTTTTGTTGTGTTTATGCGCTATGGTTGTTTTCATGTGGTATTCTGCCGTGTCATCAAATTGCAATGTGCTTGTGTTATTGATGTGGATTTTTTTAAACATATCTATCTGCGCTGTGGTTGTGTTAAGGGTTAAAGCTGTCAGTAGTGCCCGTTGTCATTTGAATGGTGATGCATCTGCTGTGAGATTGCGTCAATCACAGCGTGTCTGTTTTGCATTGTGATGGGCAGGGCCCGGTTTAATGATCTTGCATCGGGGCCCGGTGCTGAGTTGTTTCGCCACTGAATACAGGTTTGCATGGCCTCACAAAATGATGCCGTTTACAATGAGGTGGCGGCACTTATGATTCTAATGAAGTGAGAGAATCAGTCAGACAACACTTAAAAACTTTAAGTGTTGTCTGACTGATCTTTTACAAAATTTTGTAAGTTTGTGGTGCAACAGTTACGGGGGCGGCCAGTCTATTTCCTTATTTTACAACGCCGTTATTAATTGTTCGTTTTTTTCCCACTTATTCCACCGAACACCGAAAGTGTTTTTTTGCCATTTTTGGCTGAACAATTTCAGTTACTGAACAATCGGTGCATCACTACTGCTAAACAGTCCCCTCACAAACAGTGTCCAGCGGCGCTACGTTCCCAACGTTGTGTAGCTATTGTACATACTCACCGGTATTACGGTAAAAAATATGAAAAATTCATATCATAAGAAAAATAAACACCGGTATTCGCTATGAACCAGTATACCGCCCAGCACTACCATCTAGGATAGCGAACGTTCACAAAACTGACCGTCGTTTGTTTTATGATTCAATTCAAGAAACTTCTTATATAGTTAGATATTCTGACAGAGGGCTTCTATTTTTAATTAGGACATTAACATCTGCTGTATTTGTAAGTTATTGTTTAAGCCCAAAGGTCCTAGGTACAGCCACCCACTCCAACAGAGCAATAAAAATAACATTTTAGATAAATAACATTTTTGTTATTTATTTTTTTTGCTATGGGGGATACATTTTTTTGATCGTGCAGTTTTCCAGAGCAGTTTTGTACAAATTACACAGATTTAAATAATAAAAAAAGAATCATTTGGACACTCAAAGATAATGGCTCAAACTAAATGTAATGCATTGTGTGTTGATTAGAAATTGATTTTGAAACCAGCATCGTTGCTGTTTAAAGCGTGATTTCTTCCTTGGCATTTTTCTTGCAATTGTTGTAACAATTGCAAGAAAATGAAACCTCCTCACAGCAACTACTTTGATTGTAAAATCATTTTTATTTATTTATCTATTGTTTTGACAATTGTGAAAATGGCCCTGCAGAGATTAGTAGTAGTATTAGTAGCAGCCCTGCATGCCGTGTTAGTAAGAGCCATTTAAACCATAATGAGCAACTGTCTTGTCTTGCTAACTCTATACTGTTAAATATCAGATTGTTATGTCAAACCAGATTATTGGGAAATAGGGAAAAGGAGCACAACTCTTCTTCCCTCTCCGTTCTGCCTCCCCATCCTTTGATTTATCACCAACGTGTCACGGAGAATGGATGAGTAAAAAGGGCAATGTGAAGGAAGTGCAGGCTGCTGCTTCACCTCCTCCTTCCTCCTCGTCCTCTCCTTAAATGTCAACAAACAATGAGAGAGATCCATTTATCCAATAACCTCAAAAGAAGCTTAATACGGTACGTAGCCTCGTTTGGTAAAACCCGGTTCAGTAGATTAACCGATTATTTTTGGTTTCCTGACCTTTCCTGATACAGTTTTAGTTCAGTTTGGTCGTGTAGTTTAATATTTCCGTTTTGAAATGAAGAGTGAAGAATGTGTTGGTGATACGAGCCTGCAGCATCAGTTAATTGTGGATTCCTATGAGATTATTCTATGGCGCTACCTCGTCACACAAGATTACCTTCTTTTTGTCAGTTTAAGTGACGTCGTGGGACTGGATGAAAATCAATACCTTTTGGCAACAGGGTTGACTGTGTGAACACCTCATTAGGAGCTCACCTTTCTGAAAGGAAAGTTTATTAGTACAGCACAATTCAACACAAGTGCTTTATGAATGAATGAATGGTTTATTTCAAACAGATTACATTGAGACATTTACATGTTCATTTCACAAATAAAATAAAGGTAAATAGAAATGTCCGAAAAAGGAGTAGGCTGAAGCCGAGGGCTTATTATAGCCTATCTGTGCAGTGTGTATCATTCACACAATACGGCATCCCGTGGATGATAATACACAAATAAGAAAAGAAATATATAAAAGAAAACAAAGAGAAACTGTCATTGTTATATATGTTATATAAAAATAGTAATACCAATAATGCATCGTTTCTGAAAACATGTGATCCTACGATTGGGAAGGGATACCAAGTAATCTCAAAGTGTTTGTACTACGGCCACTTCTCCTAAAAGTGGTTTTCCAGCCAAAATGAGGTAAAAAAGAATCCAAGAGTGACTCCTAAAGGCTTTGAAGGCGTTCCTTCAAATGGCAAACATCTCTGACGTTACTGCTCAGGAAAGAATACTCAGCATTAGGAATCCATCCAATTTACCATCACGGAGAGTAGGAATGGGCGATATTTTACCGTTCACGATAAACCGTCAAAAAAATTCCTCACGGTAAGAATTTGTATCTCACGATAAAAATGATAAATTCCCATTGATGATGTTTTTGTGTAAAACTGATTTATGGAAGGAAGGAAGGAAGGAAGGAAGGAAGGAAGGAAGGAAGGAAGGAAGGAAGGAAGGAAGGAAGGAAGGAAGGAAGGAAGGAAGGAAGGAAGGAAGGAAGGAAGGAAGGAAGGAAGGAAGGAAGGAAGGAAGGAAGGAAGGAAGGAGCCTAAAAGAAAGAAATGAGCCAGAAAGAAAGAAAGAAAGAAAGAAAGAAAGAAAGAAAGAAAGAAAGAAAGAAAGAAAGAAAGAAAGAAAGAAAGAAAGAAAGAAAGAAAGAAAGAAAGAAAGAAAGAAAGAAAGAAAGAAAGAAAGAAAGAAAGGCGGATCTGAGAGCGAGGATCTGAGTCATTCCAGTTTTTCAGTACAGGTGTAACTCATTTAATTGGTTTTTATCAATTCAACTTAATTAGTGTAGTTTAGTAGCATTTAGTATATTCTTTTAGAGCAGTGTTTTGGTGGAGTTGAATTGGTATTTTTTTTATCGTCATTTTTATCTTTATCGGGATAAATGCCAGAAATTATCGTGATACATTTTTTAGTCCATACCGCCCATCCCTAATGGAGAGGTATGGTAGCGGGATCGTCTTGATCTGAGCTCGTTTTGAGCATGATTGACCAAAAAATCAATTCCCAAATGTACCAAAATGTTGAGCACAATAACGTTAGTGTGGTCGTCTGCTAACAGAAAGTGAGTAGAAGATGAGTGATGAAGCAGAACAGTCACCTTAACAGTAAAGTAAATGCTCAACAGAATGGCAGGAAAAGGAAAGCCCAAACCTCAACTCCGTAGAGAGGAATGACCTCAAAAAAGCAGTTCTCACCAGACATCTGACTAATGAGCTAAAACTGGTACGGTGGAATAAATATATTAATAATAAATATATGAGGAATGGTCACAAAATGTCCCTGGAGGTTGTGGGGGTCTGATCCTTGAAGTCATTGCACTCAAAAGAGAAAGTTGAATACATGTAAAAACAGAAGAATTTCTAATTGTTTCATCATTCTAAACACATTGTGTAGGAGTTATTTTTTTTAATGTGGATAATCAGATTAGATTAGGTTAGATCTTTATTAATTCAATTCAATTTTATTTATATAGCGTCTAATACAACAGATGTTGTCTCAGCAGCACACAGCA
Source organism: Cololabis saira (assembly GCF_033807715.1). Taxonomy (NCBI): domain Eukaryota; kingdom Metazoa; phylum Chordata; class Actinopteri; order Beloniformes; family Belonidae; genus Cololabis; species Cololabis saira. The sequence goes on along the minus strand of NC_084597.1, from coordinate 4,347,060 downwards.
GACATCCACGTAGGCAGGTGGAAGCAGCAATGGGATGACCGGGGATGGGGGGGGGGACCGGGAACGCAGGCCAGAACGCAGCTCCCGAGGCTCCGGCCTGCAAACATGCACAAAAGAGAAAAAAGGGGGGCCGGCAAAAGAAACTACAGGAACGATGGACAAAAACGATAGCTATGACATATTTATAATAAATGAAAATGGTAATGGGGAAGAGAGGCAGGGAAAAGGAGAGGAGAAGAAGGGTGAGAGGCACCGCCCAGCGGATCCTGTCGGTGTCCCCCTGCAGCATAAGCCTATAGCAGCATATCTACCACCAAGCTATATTTGAGACTAACTATTATAGTCTTGTTCTATAGCTGCAACTATGACTACTGACTCTGACACACTAGAGTTTACACTACCTAGAGATTTACCAACACCAGCTAGAGGTTTACTAAACACTAACTATAGGCTTTACTAAACAGAAAGGTTTTAAGTTTAGTTTTAAAGGTGGAGGTGGTGTCAGCCTCCTTAACCCAGATTGGAAGTTGGTTCCATAGTAATGGTGCCTGATAGCAGAACGCCCGCCCTCCAAATCTACATTAAGATACTCTAAGAACTACAAGTAAACCTGCACTCTGGGAGCGGAGAGCTCTGCCAGGAACATAAGGCACTATCAAATCTTGTATGTCATTGTTATATGACAACAAGATTAAAAGTGCCATCAGTCAGTGCTAAAAAAGGAACAGATAAATACTATAGTATATAAATCCTTTCACACAACAAAATAAAAAAAATATTGCTATATCCGGTTTATCCAGTTGGAACAAACAGCCGTCTCTCTCATTCAAATCAGTGGAAAATGTTTTTACTTGCCTTGTATCAACATTTAAATCACTGGATTATTTTATAAACTTTGTATTAGTAAAAGAACCCTTGTAGTGTTGTGAGGGTGCAGTGTATTTTTATCCCCAAACTGACAAATCTGATCCGTACTTCCAAAACAAAGTGGGCTCAGCAGCAGTGTTGTGCTAGTACCTGAAAAATAGTAACTAGTTACCGTTACTAGTTACTTAATTAAAAAAGTAACTCAGTAACTCAGTTACTTAAACCAAAAAGTAATGCGTTACTATGAAAAGTAACTATTTAGTTACTTTAAATAAAAACATTTTTTTAAATGCTCCCATTAACGCCCCTCTAGCCTTCATTTCAGCATGGTACTGTTCTGGTACTGTGGATTTGCATTGTGCCTTGTGTTCTGCATTCTGATTGGCTAAACCAAAGACGTTCAATAAACTCTACAGCCCACTACAGTTCGGTTTCCTGTATCTGTGTCACGTGGGTTTCCCCACTGCCACGCCCCTTTAGGAGACAGGAAGTAGGTCCTGAGTCTATTGAGTCCTATGGGAAAAGTGAACGTGAGCACAGATTATTACCAATTCCTTCGCCCCATAGTAACCTAAGTAAATATGGGACCCATTTTTCAAAAGCCACAAACCTTCTGAACATTCGGACACCAAAATGGCAATTTTCAGACCGACAGATTAGGAGAAAATGAACTTTGTTTGAGACCTGTCTCTGTCTGAGCAACACACTCTCGTGAGATTTGGCTCTCATCGTTTTCCCATCGGATAAAATGAAGTTTAAAACTAAAATAAAACTTGCTTCTTTGCTTAATAATATTGTTATTTTTATTATTTAAGTCTTTTTGGAAGAAAGTTGTACTGTATCTAGTGTTGTATGTTCCAAAACGAGGTGGGGAGAGGGGCGGCCACGCCCACTTAGGAGACAGGAAGTGAGATACTCTAAAGATACTCTATACTTCTGTATAGAGTATCTTTGGCTAAACAGTCTCCCCGCTTCTTCACTTCCTGTGTCAATAACGTTGGTTGCTTAGCAACAAGCTGAGAACGGCCAATGAGCTTCAGCAGCAGCTCAAGAACAGGACTCTTTGATGAATCGTTTATTACAGTCTCAAATAACCAATGGTGTCGGTTTATAAGAATCTTTTTGCCCAGAAGAAAAAAGAGCGACAAAACGACCTATAACTATTTTCTTCTCTGGTAAAAACACACCTGCACCGCGGCTTTAGGAGAAAAAGACGCTACAGAGTCGGGATGCAGCGGCTGAGAAGAGCAGTGGAAAACGTGCGAGGCGGTGCTGATCTCCGCAATTTGAAGCCTTCTATAATAATTGTAAAAAGAATTTCACTTATCACAGGTTCTTTTTGGAACGTAACCTCTGCGAAAAACAGGGATTACTGTAATGAAAATATCTCCACGTTGCAAAACTCGCCTTCTCTTGGCTCATGACCGTCATGTTTTTGAAAGCACACGCACTACGTTTCCTCTGGTTTCCACGTGCGGGGAAAAAAAAGCACTAATAACGGAGTAATGCGTTAGAGTATTAGTTACCGCAAAACTAACGGCGTTACTGTAACGCGTTATTCCCAACACTGCTCAGCAGCAGCTACAACCCATAGCTACAACCACGAAAGCCTTTATTTATTTATCTTAAAATGGTTAAGCGGTGTGTAAAAGTTGTAAAAGTGACACAATACATTTCATCCCAAAACCAACGGTAAATTATAAAAAATGTCTGCTTTGGATAAAGCTACGTTGATGGCCACACCTTCCACCGTGCTATCAGCTAAACTCATCGACACGGTACCTGAAGTGTTCCTTTTTATTTCTATCTAGTTGTTGTTGATTTTCTTTGTTCCATTAATTAGAAATAAAGTGATGTAAAACCCCGTTTTTACAATGGAAGTGGACGGGAGAGACGACAGTTTTGTCCATGCTATCAACGGGGGCGGGGCTTGACAAGGGGTCAATTCTGGAAGCTTAATCACAGTCGCAAAGACCGCGGACAAAGCTGATTTAAAATAAATAATTAAAAATAACCTAAACATGCACACAATTTATTTATTTAAATGCAATATATCGATATATGATATACAATGGTGTGGGTCTTTGCCACCAGAGCGATTAATCAACTACTTATTCGGTAATTGATGTGATTAAACCATGATAATCAATGCACCAGTGCTGACGCAGAGACTTGTTTGTGAAAGATTGACTGTTGCACCAAACATGGTCTCGTACAATCAGACTGGCACCTCTGGTGTTGTTGATCTTAGCAATAAGAAGCAAGATCTATGGCGAGATATATTAGGGTTTTTAGGCCGCGTTCAGACTGCCAGCCAATATCCGATTTTTAGCCCATCCAGATTGAAACTGGATGACTCTTTTGAAGTCTGAACAGTCCCAAACCACATGAGATCCGATTTTTGCAAACCAGATGGAAACCACCTCCGGGAGGTAGTTTCATATCCGATCATTATCTCATTTGGGCAGATGCGTCTCAGTCTGAACATCCAAACACTCAGATCGGATATGACTGTCCCAGACGCTCCAAACCACCCGCCCATTTCCAGTTGTGGAGCTACTCATCCTTTCACAGAGAGCATGTACAATCTCTGATGTCACGTCAAAAACTATTATTTGTAGTTTAAGTGTTGCAAATTCACATTACAAATCGTGTTTTAATAGCAGAAAAAAAGACCGCATTTCCACGTAGGTGCGGGTCGCCGCGTACCCTACGCCGTAGGCTCTGCGTTGGTGTAACGCGGAACCATAAATCAGCCTTCAGTCGCGCTGTGAGCCTGAACCTGCAGCCCGTCAGCTCATCAGGAGGAGAGGTTATGGAGCGGGGCTGCCAGTTGTTCATTGCTGGTTCGTTTTGTTAACTCTGAGCTTTGTTGGTTGGTTTGTTAGTTTGCTGGTGGTTTTGTTCTGAACACTTTTCTCTGTTTCTCATTTTGCTGGGACGCCGGGTTCCCTTCGCCGAGACACAACTTTTGCGGTGTGCGTTCATTGTTGTGTCTAAAAATGATGCGCAGTGCCCACCCAATCAGAAACGGTACAGATATTTGGGATTTTTTTATATATAAAAAAAATACATGACTTCACACAATACACGCGCTGGGTGACGCCTCCGCTCCGACGTCGTTGCTACGGCAACCCGTCAGATCAGTCAATGATGTGGCCCAGTCTGAACAGAGCCAGATCCGATTTGGACACTTGCAGAAAACAGTGTGGACAGTCAGCCCTGAAAATTGGATATGAGAAGGAATCAGATATATATCAGATTTGCCTGCAGTCTGAACGCGGCCTTAGGGTTTTTAGAGTCTTAGGAAACCGACTTCAGACTTTTTATTGTCATTATACGAGGCATAGAACAAAATTAAAAGCAGCACGGAGTGGTGCTTTCCTTCAAAAAAATGTTTTATAAAAAAGTAGAATAAGTATAAAATAAAACAGTACAAAATAAAATAGACTCTGTAAAAACGGTATATATACAAACCTAGGTATAAGGGGACAAGCGAGGCGGGATCAAAACAGCTCTAGTTTGCAGATTGAATAGAGGAATTCACGTCTCTCTAATGCCAGATCCTGATTAATCGGTGCTTTCACCGCCTGCAAGGGCAAACGTACTTGGCCTGCAGGGACGATTCATGCTCATTCAGCTCTTAATGGTGACAGACCTAAGTGATGGCATAGAGAGGAGGAATGATCAGTGGTAAGCAACCCATGCTGGCCGAAAGGCAGGACTTTGTGCATGTGGTAACGCCTTGTTTCTTCCACCACAGTCTTCAGCCCTAATTTGTGACACTAGTGGTCGGCTTTGATCTCAAGATAATCATCTGAGGAGAAGCACAGCGTGGTCGTCTTTGAAGGAACGAACAAAGAAACTTTCTGTAAAAGCCTCTAATGAATGCGCAAGATCTTTCTTTTATAATATTTGACTGATTTATTCAAAGAAACACCGTGAAAAATGTGCCTGACAAATTTACTACCTAGCACTTATTGCAAACACATGAGGTACGGTTTCAGTCAAGCGGGTAAATGAGAAGAAAGGGCGTAAATGCCAACAGAGTCTTTATCTTACTTAAGAAGATATAAACGGTTACTTAAATAACATATGTTGTCAGCTTAGTGCTGTGATGGCTGCAGCTCGGAGGAAAGCGTGAGTGAATCTGATGTCTAGACATCCAAGCTGTGGATTTATCTACCTGTCAAATGATTTAAGCCAGTGGGATAAGTTTTCATAACTCCAGCACGAAACCCACCAGTAAAATTATTCATTGTTTCATTTGAACTAAAACCAGCACATTAACATCAAACCAAGGGGGAAACATATTTTCTTTATTTAATGTGGTTGCATCCAGTACTGGAGTTGTAAAAAAAAATCAGGGGGGATGGTGGATTTGATCATATGGGGACAGATAATTTGTGCTGATTACAAATAATATAATATATTACAAATAATAGCAGTGACCAAAACAGCTGCAGAAATACTGCAGGAATGACATAGCAGCAGTTAAATGCAGCCTTCTGTAAGCTTTAAATATCCACTGGGCTTACATCAAATACATCAAAACACAACAATAAAAAACACTTTTCTGAACTTATCAATATGACTCTGTCCTTCACAGGATAAGTAACATGGATCACTGCAAAAACTCACAATCTTAACAAGAATATTTGTCTTATTTCTAGTTAAAATGTCTCATTTTAGTAAAAAAATCTCATTACACTTAAAACAAGACTCATCACTGGAAAAAACAACAATTTTCACCTGTTTCAAGTAGATTTTCGCTTGAAATAAGTAGAAAAATCTGCCAGTGGAACAAGATTTTTTTGCTTGTAATAAGAAGATAAATCTTGTCCCACTGGCAGATTTTTCTACTTTTTCAAGTGAAAATTTACTTGAAACAGGTGAAAATTGTCAAATAATTTATTTTATGGTGTTATTTTTCTGGTGATGACTCTAAATGTTGAAATAGCAGTAAAACCACATTCATTGATGAAATGACATAAGGGATGGAAAGGGGGGGTGGCAGTTTTACAGGGGGGATGATTTGGACCGTTTTTATTTCAGTGGGGGATGATTTGGACCGTTTTTATTTCAGGGGGGATGATTTGGACCGTTTTTATTTCAGGGGGGATGCCATCCCCCTCATCCCCCCTCATCCCCCTCAACTCCAGTACTGGTTGTAAGAGTTTAGGCCCCGTTTACACATAGCCGGGTATTTACAAAAACGGATATTTCCCCCTCTACGTTTTGAAAAATTCCATCATTTACACAAGATCGTTTTCAAAATCTCTTCGTTTACACGAATCCGCATAAAAACGCTGTTAACGTCATGCCAGCCAATCAGAATCCTGGAAAAAACATCAACAAATGACACGTGTAACTTCCAGTTAAGGCTGAATAATATGGTTCCGCGTTACACCAACGCAGAGCCTCGTAGGCTCTGCGTCGATTTAACGCGGGACCATAATTCAGGCTTTACTTCCAAGACGGAACGAGAGTCTTTGGTTTGGAGTGACAGAGAAGTGGAGTTACTTTTAAGTGTGACTTTAGAATATAAAACAGGTAAAATACAAGAAAATATTGACGGTGGCCAAACAAATTGTAAACACGGGTCGTACACATGACGCTGGTGACGTTTCTGTTGCATAATGTGACGTTCTGAAGCTTAAATCTCCGTTTTCCTCAGTTTAGACGCAAACGTGAAAACGGAGTTTTTGAAAATCTCCACTTTGGCCGGAGTTTTCAGAAATTATGGTTTTTGGTGACTTTGAGCTCCGTTTTCGTGTAAACGAACGGCCAAAATGCATGAAAACGCCACCATTTTTGCTCCGTGTAAACGGGGCCTTAGTTGTTATGTGCCTTTTTTCTTTCTCTCTCTCTCTCTCTCTCTCTCTCTCTCTCTCTCTCTCTCTCTCTCTCTCTCTCTCTCTCTCTCTCTCTCTCTCTCCTCTTTAACCTGTGCATTATTGGAAGTGGCAGTGCCTCTTTAAGAGCCGCGGCAGCTTCTCTCCATATTTAAAGCTGGACTTGAATCAATGAATAGCCTGGAAGTGCAGCTCACGAGAGAATACGCCGCGAGCTCACGGGCCGATTCCCAAAAGATTCATAGACTTGTGTACTGTACAGAGGCTTTTTAGTCTGTGCTCTGAATGCATAATGTGACACTGATTTATAAAAGCAATTCCATTTAGTTGCTCTTTTTTACTCTTTGGGCTCCTCTGGTGTGTCCCCATCACGTAATAGAAGGCCTCATGTGACAACAAGTGTGTAATGTGTTTGCCCTCTTTGTAAAATACTTCTCATAAAGTGAGCCAGACACTGGGGGAAAATCCATCAGCTCCCGTACAAAACCCCTAAAAACAACGTTTTATTGTTTTAAAGTGTAGCGTTTCACTTCGTCCACTCCGGGCAACATTAGTTTACGAGGCCTGTGTGTGTAATAACAGTCTCGTCTACAGGTTCTGTAGTGGTAATTGGTCGCGCTGCAATAGACACACTAGGGCTGGGCGATATGGACCAAAAGTCATATCTCCATATTTTCTAGCTGAATGTTGATACTCGATATATATCGATATTTTTCTGTGCCATAATTGGGGTTTCCCCCAAAGCATTATAGCATAGCATCTCTGTTAGCATCTCTGTTAGCTTCATGTTTTTCTGAGGCAAACCCTTAAAAAAACAGTCAGTTTTAATACAAAGCCTCATGCCAAATGTCACACAGGTACATTTATTAACAGAGGTCTGCACAAGAAGTAAATAAAATGTCCTATCTAAAACCAACAACAGGCACAGTGATCAGTTAGTATAGACATAAATCCATAAGTAAATAAACCTCTGTCCATTATTTTTCATTTTTTAAGGACAGGCAATTGTGTTATATAAAAAATAAATTATAAAAAAAAATAAAACGTTTGGTATTTATTCTCCATCAAGTGGGTAAATGGGTTCTGGATGGCAGGACGTTCTCTGGGTTGAACTGGTGTATCATTTGTTGAAACTAGTGATGCACCGAAATGAAAATTTGTGGCCGAAACCGAAACCGAAAATAATAATAAACACTTGGCCGAATACCGAACAATACCGAACATGGTTCTTCGCAGTTTTTCATTTATTTTGCCAATTTTTTCACCATTGCATATATCAAATAAATTTGATTTAGGCATGCTTTTAAAAGAAAAACATCTTTTACAAAATTACAAGGTAGAAAACATTTGTTGAACATAAAAAACTGAACATTTTTTAATTTCCCAGCATTTTTTAAATATTCCAGCAGACATTATACCAGCAAAAAACAATAACTTAAAATAAATAAATTAGCAAAATACATTTTTTGGCCATCTTTGAGCTTACGTTAGACTTAACTGACTGAACATTGTAACATAGGCCTTAAAACAATAAAAATGCATTAAAGCGCTCAGGGTTTTTTATCATTTCAAATGATAAATCAAACTTGTAGCTGAAAGACTTTGCAGATGTGCCCCCTCTAGATATTTGAGCAGAACATTCATTGCAAAAAGCCATTCTTGTATTATTCTTTGCCACTCTAAAATACTTCCACACTGCTGACATGTTTGCACCACTTCACTCCACGCTCTTCCACGTTTGATTTCGTCATCTAAACGCACCTGTAATAGATTGATTTATGTTGTTTTGGTTCCACCTGCTGGTGAATGTTAGTTAAATTCTTATGTCGTTAGTTTTTGGTTGGCCAACGATTTATGTGGTGCGCAACCATTACGGGAGTGTTATGTGGTTAGTTTTTGTTTGGCCAACGATTTATGTTTGTGGTGCGCAACAGTTACGGAGCAGTCAGTCTATTTCCTTATATTACAACGGCGTTATTAATTGTTCTGTTTTTTTCCCACTTATTCCACCGAACACCGAAAGTGTTTTTTTGCCATTTTCGGCCGAACAATTTCGGTTACCAAACAATCGGTGCATCACTAGTTGAAACCCGTCACCATCAACCATGAGAGCTGCTCATATCACAGATCAGCATCTACTGACTCAGTAGTCGTCTGTTGCAGGAACACGTCTGCTTCTTTTGCAGAATGGTGGCTCTTTTTCGGTCTGTTTAAAATTTAAAATTTAAAATTATTTTGTCAGGCACAGTCAGGCATAACAATAAAGCTCTCCTTTAAAGCAAAAATAGGCTTAATATCTTACAAAGGCGAGTCTGTTTCGTTCAACTGTCCGACGTGCTTTCTCTTCAAATGCTCGTGCATTACCAACGTGCTCCCGTGATAAGCAAGTTCTGCTTTGCAAATCTTGCAAGTCATCTTTTTATTTGCCGTATTCAGGCTAAAATGCTCCCAAACTTTTGAAGTTTTGTTATGTGCAGCTGCTATAGGACGCCGTCATTTTTGTTTAACCGCTACCGCTCGGCAGAGACGCTATCGTGCATGCAAGACACTCGGCAGAGATTGTATTGAAGTGAGACGCCTCACTCCGTTGGAAAAACATGTCTGGCGACAATCGTCGACAATGGAATTCATTGTTGACAATTTTGATTATCGATTTTTGTCGACAACGTCGACGAATCGTTGCAGCCCTATTGACAATTCTGATTGCTTTTTTTTGGAGTAGAAATATTGGATTTATATTTGTTTGCATACTTTTTATGGATGTTTTTGTTTTCGCGCCTTTTGTACAACGGCAGGCTGGTGCGTAATGTAAACCAGACAGCGCTGCAGAACCGTTGAGCACACGCTTTCTCATTGTTATTTTACTTGTTCAGGAGCAGAAAGTGCAGAAAGAGTCCAGAAGACTGCTAAATGCTCACAACAATCTCCTTCCACGCAGCATACAGGAGCTGTTCCAAATCCAGGAGAACAAGTATCAACTGAGAAATGCTGGTTCATTCAAAAACCAAAAGGCAAGAACAAAGTCAAAAGAACATTGTATTTCAGTAAATGGTGTAAAACTATGGAATTGTTGCGAAAAGGACTTAAGAATGTGTAGTTCAATCCATACCTTCAAAAGAATGTTTAAAATTAAGACTATCAACGGGTATAAAAAAATACTGTAACAAACTGTACGGATATATTCTAATTCATTGACACCAAATTTCATAGTGGTTTCATAGTATTATTACTGGGCTTTTGTTTGCTTCTTCGCATCCACCAATATATGATAGTGTAACAGATGTATTATTGTTGTGCGTGCGTGCTTGCGTGCGTGCGTCTGGCGTGCGTGCATCTGGCGTGCGTGCGTGCGTGTGTGCGTGCGTGTGTGCGTGCGTGTGTGTGTGAGTGTGTGTTGATTGTATGATAATAGGGTAGGCATTACAAGCTCATGCTTCAGCCTACACCTTTTTTGGTCACATCTTTTGAGCCATCTCTTTGGTTCCTCCCTGGTTTTGCTGTTTTCCCCATGTGTGCTGTATAATGATGATGGTTGCACCGATGTAACATTGTTTTTTGTTTTTTGGATGACCAAAATAAACAATAAAAGAAAAGAAAAAAAAAATGTGTTTTTATGTCTTCTGCAGGTATGTTTCCTTCGTTAAATGTAATTATTTTCGCTGTGTTTACCCCACATATACAGCGTTTTTTTTTTTTTTTACCATTAGGTGTTACTGTTCCCATATTGGTTATTATGGTTTGAGATTTATTAGTTAAAAACAAAGTGTTTTCCTGTCTGTTTTAACAGCTTTTATGTAGTAAAATGTAAGAGTGCATTTCTATGCATTATAAAAGAAAATCAATTAAATCAGACAGTGCTGTGTTGCATTGATGAGGGAGCAGAAAGTGCAGAAAAGGGTCCAGAAGACTGCTAAATATGTTTTTATGTCTTCTGCAGAAGCAAACGAATGCAGGAAAACAACCCCTGACTCATCGTTATTCACACCTGATCCAAACCTGTTACACAACGATAGAGAGGTCTTGGATGTGTAAGATCCACATGTTGGTTTGTCTGGTGAACCACAAGAAAACCAGTGAAATAGAATCAAAGTTAATACAAGCTTTTATTATATCAAGGTACACTCTCTCCTCGACCACAATGGGGAACAGAAAAAAATGCACAATGTTATTCATGGATCCAGTAGTATTTATACTATGAAAAGGGGAGGTGTTCTTTGCGCGTGAGCCCCGTCTTCCAAACACATCAGTCGCATATAGCTGTATAGCTGTCCACCGCTTCCCATCTGAGATGCCAACCCAAATAAGGATGAGACCCCTCAGTGTTGAAAGATATGTTCCCCTATTTGTCCTTACTTAAAGGAGCCGTGTGTAAGAAATGGCCAAAACTGGTACTGCAGTCACTTTCAAAGATTTTAAAGATCTTTTGTGAAGTAATAATGTACTGCAAAATTTACTAATGGCGATTAGCCAAACAGAATCGTAAATGTTACCACATTTCAGCGAAGCGCACCGTACGTGCGCGTCGCCGCTTACCCTACGGCGTAGGCTCTGCATCGGTGTAACGCGGAACCATAAATCAGCCTTAAGGCTGCGAGCGGCGTGGGAGCGACGGATGACTGAGGGGAACACAGAGTGGAAAGCAGCGCCGGGCAAGTTATGCCACAGTTTGCAGATAGATTGTTGATGCGTGGGCTAACGTGTCTGCTGGGACTATTTTGCGAGCTTTTGCAAAAGCCGGCAAGTCCCAGGCGCCGCACGGCACGGAAAGAGACTCTGAAAGCGAGGAATTCGGACTGGCACAGCTGATTCAACGGAGCTCTTTAATGCAGAAACAGAGGATGAGACTTTGATGGGTTTGATTAATGTAAAAACTGAAATAAAGTACAATCAAACAAAGTTTTGCTCCCGCTCTATTTTTAAATACGCACACTCGTGTGCTTGTGTGTGTGTTCTGCGGCGCGCGTGTGTGTGTGTGTGTGTGTGTGTGTGTAGACGGCGCCTTTAGGTTCGGTGCGCCGTGTGTGTGTTTTAAATACAGAAATGACACAAAACTGAGGGTGCGCCTTTCCACACAGCGCCCGTATGGTCGCGAAAATACGGTATTTATATATGAAATGTCAGATAGGTAATTTTTTGACGACACCCCAGGGTGCCGCGACACCCCGGTTGAGAAAGGCTGATGTAGGTCAAGAGACATTCATATTGATTTTCACACTTTTTTTAAAATGACCCCAGCGCAACTCACTCGCATAATGCGGGTGGATACATATTTCTCTTCGCACCGGATGATTTTTATTCGCAAATGCAATGAAAACTGTCGCACTGTACAGCCCTGCACTGTTACCTTGTCTAAGTAAATTAGCATTAGCCAAACATTTAGCTATGAATCTTACCTGTCCAGGAGAAAATCAGCAACGTTGGCGTCTGTCTTCAAATTCTTCGCTTTCAGCCGTCTCCATCTATCAAAAGCATCTCTTATACAAATCCTTGTTTTATTTCGGACCTTGTCACGACGTAACTCGGATTCATAATGAGGTCTTTTAGGTTTTGGAAAGCTAGACATTTTTTCATCCAACACGTTCGTAGCAGCTGAATTCATAAGTTAGAGCAGACCCCTCACACACAATCTTACAGAAAAACCCTGCAAACAGTTGGAACAACTTTCATAATATCTTAACCAATGTCAAACCAGAGTCAAAGCGTACGGAGAGAAAATCGACTCAAAACATTTGTGTGCGTATTATCTGATCTGTGAATTTAATAAATGAAGTTCAGTGTATGCTTCTCTTACACCCATTTATTGAAATTTAACAGATTTTTTTAAATGAATCTGTTCAAAATATAACTCTTTCACCCATTCGATGATGTAGTTGAATCATTTTATTTTCAAATTGACGTTCCATTGCCACGATGACAGTGATAACATTTACTCTAGACAATTACATTTTTCAGGTACATAATCCTGGAGGAACGGCTTCACAGAAGATTAGATTTTCAATTAGCAAATTTTTTCAATTAAATGAGACAGCTATGTAATTTAAAACCCGAGCTGTCGTTAATAGAAGCATTTTAAATTCTAGACATTTTTCATTTCCCTTGAAAGCTGTCGATGTTCCCGTGGAAACCTTTTCTTTCGCAGCCTCAGAAGAAACGACAGAGATGAAATAACACTTGAAAAGGTGAAACATGAAGTTTCTTTTTTTGTAAATTTATAAAATTGCCTTCATGTTCAACATTTAAAAATAGCCAAACAAACCAACAAAATAAGATGGGGATGCAACAAGAGACAAAAATGCTGCTTCTGGTCGGAGATGGGTAAAAAATACACAAAAAATACATCATGTGTCATAGCTGTTTATTCCTTGGGATGAAGACACTTTGGGCCAAATCCACAAAAGGATTGCGCGGCCGCTAAACTGGTGCAAATGAGACAAAAAGAGAGTGTCTAATTCACAAAGCACCTGCAAAGGGCGAATTGCTCCACAAACTGCGCTGCCAAGCAAATAGTGTCATGGTGCGCCTGTGCCATTTGCATGCATGTAAATTAGGTAATATTCATACATTCGGCGCAAAATTGCCCCCTTTCTATGCAAAAACCGTCTAATTCACAAAGGCCAGCGCTATTTGCAACACGCAAAAATAGTGGAGCAAATACTGTCTTTTCGAAGCGTGTATTAACTGCGCGCAAACTCACTCCTCACTCCCGCTCTGTCTCTGTTTCTCTCTCTCTTCAATATCATTCAAGCCTGTGTGATACTGAATGATATTAAAGGTGAAATCTACAGTCAGACATGACTGTAGACAGTCAGATCAAGTGGGGTTGTGGACTTATCTCGAATTTAAAAATAAAAATAACAGGACGGAGTTCAGGATTCATCCATACAGTAAGGGGCTGCTTTATTACAAACAATTCCACCATATAAACATATAAATGTAGAATGTGTGTGTTTAACAGCTGACCTGTAGGTGTGTGTAGCAAAACACAGAACATGAATTACCGTCAGATCCTGACCCCGATCCGGTGTTAATGAAGTTACTGCAAAACTTTATAGGCGTGTTTGCGCCGGCATATCATTAGAGCAAAATCTTTTGTGAATAGGACCTTAAAGCGGGACAAATTGCGGGCGCAAATGCGGCGCAATTCACGGCGCTATTTGCGGGAGCAATCTATTCTTTGTGGATTTGGCCCCATGTGTCATAGCTGTTTGTTCCTTGGGATGAAGACACTTTGTTTGTTTTTTTGCTTCCAATGCAGCATGATTTTAGCCGTACTGTATGATTAAGTTTCAGCTCCACTACCGGGTAACCAAACTGAATAGATTAAACACGAGCAGCCAAAAGAAAGAAGAAGAAGAAGAAAGGCACAGCATCTTTGTGTATTGAATGGATGCCTTTGCTCCCGTTTGCATTTCTGCTTGAAGCTGCAGCGTTAGCTTAGAAATGTGAAGTTCATCCTCATGAGAAACTATCAAGGTGCTCGAGCAGGTTGAGTTTCCTTTGCTGAGACAGTGCTTCTACTTGTGTGAAAATTCTTTTTTTGTTTTTTTCCAGGGCTGTCAGATACGCTTTGCTTTTATTTCACCTTTAAAAATATCTTCATTGTTTTAGAAAACAAGAACATTTGGTTTGCTAATGAAGGAGGAAACGAGTGTGACATGACATCAGAGATGAAGAAGGTCTGGTGGGTCGTCTGAGTCCGTGAGGTGGAAGAAAAGAGAATTACAACGTAGAAACACATCCAAACTAACAGCTAACAACCAGTGATGGGCAGAAACGCGTTAGAAGTAACGCGTTACTGTAATCTGATTACTTTTTCAAGTAACAAGTAAAGTTAGGGTTGCCACCCGTCCCGTAAAATACAGAATTGTCCTTTATTTGAGAAAAAAATGTTGCGTCCCGTATTGAACTAATACGGGACACGATTTGTACCGTATTTTCATTAACTTTTACACCATATTCTAGTTGAATTATTGAAATAAATTAACTTTTACACCATATTCTAGTTGAATTATTGAAATAAATTAACTTTTACACCATATTCTAGTTGAATTATTGAAATAAATTAACTTTTACACCATATTCTAGTTGAATTATTGAAATAAATTAACTTTTACACCATATTCTAGTTGAATTATTGAAATAAATTAACTTTTACACCATATTCTTCACCTCTAGGCTACATTATACATCTGGGCTGATGTGGACATACAGAGCATAGGAGGATATTTCAGTTGCTAGTATGGTTGTCTGTCTGTACAGTTATGCAAGTTCAATGCTATTAAAGCACTTTAAACTTTAAATCAAAGCATTTAGTTTTTTCATGTAAAATAAACACATTTTTATTCAGTTTAGAAGTTTTGGGGCTTTTTTTTGGCTCCTGCGCTGCTGAAATCAGGGCGTCCCTTATTTCTATTTCTAAACGGTGGCAACCCTAAGTAAAGTAGGGGATTACAATTGCAAAAACAGTAATTAGATTACCTTTACTTTCCTGAAAGAAGGCTGCGTTACTGCGTTACTAAATGCAGTATTTGTCTTGTGAAAATATCCCATGACTTTGCGCCGCTCATATGTACGTCAGTATGAGCGGCGCAAAGTCAGTGGTAAACCAGAGACGACGAGGTGCGAGAGAGAACAAGAACATGCGGCGTTTAACGCCTGGAATAACAGACATTATTTTGAGTTTGACTCGGTCAAAAGTGATAAAAACATTCTCGTCCGCTGTAAAGTCTGTGTGGGAGGAAAGCTCGTTGCGAGACGGTAAAAAATAAATCTCATTACATTTAAGACAAGACTCAAAAACAACCATTTTCACCTGTTTCAAGTAGATTTTCACTTAAAATAAGTGGAAAAATCTGCCAGTCGAACAAGATTTTTTTGCTTGTAATGAGAAGATAAATCAGATTTTTCTACTTATTTCAAGTGAAAATCTACTTGAAACAGGTGAAAATTGTCAAATAAGTTATTTTTCTGGTGATGACTCTTGTTTTAAGTGTAATGAGATTTTTCTACTAAAAATGAGACATTTTATCTAGAAATAAGACAAATATTCCTGGTAAGATTTTAAGTTTTTGCAGTGAGCGAGACTGCATTTGAAAAAGTTCCAGTTTTCTTGACCACACAGATAAGCTACATAAACTTCTGTGATGAGTATTTGCTGGACGTGTTGATTGATACTCTAGTTCAGTTCTGTGACTTGTCACCTTGCCGTACTTTAGTAAGACTGAATTGACGCCACTGAGAAAGGAGATCAGCTGGACCAGGAAACCTGTCCTTGTTCTATCTGTTTGGAGGTTTTTTTTTTTTTTGAAACTTTGTTTTTATTTAGGTTTTCGTTGAGCAGGTAAGGTCACTTTGGGCATCAAGGAATACATTGTTACAATACCAAGTACATACAGCATATTGTTACTACTCATGAATGTCACAGGTCATACAGGTGGTATAATCAGGAGTCTCTGTTCCCACCGATCCAGTCCTCATTGTCTCAAGTGTCCATATTTATGAGAATTATATAGATGATAGATCGAGCAGTAAAGGGAGAGAAAAAAAAAAAAAAAAAAAAAAAAAAAAAGCAATACAAACATGAAAATAAAAACAGGTTCACAAAGTTGACATGGAACAAAAGCAACATCTGTCCTTCACTCAGTCCCACAAACTGCCAATCCCCATGTGTAGGTTCCATTTCTGCCAATATTTGTTAAATTTGTCTTTACATAGTCTGATGGAGAAGGTACGTTTTTCCATTTCATAAATATTTTGAACGATGGCTGTCCACTCTCCTTTGGTAGGCGGGTTTTTATCCAGCCATTTTTTAGTTATTGCTTTTTTCCCTGCTATCAGCAGTATCTTGAGAAGATACTTGTCTGGTGTGGTAAAGTCTTCTGGTATGTTACTCAAGTAGATGATTGTGAATTCGTGTTCGATCTCAAAGCACATTATTAGTTTAATTTCCGCTACAATGTCCAGCCAGAATTTTTGTATTTTTGGACATTCCCAAAATATATGGAAGTGGTCAGCCATCGTTCTATTACATTTCCTCCAGCAGTTCCCTGACTCTGGTGTCCCATTTTGTAGGCTTGTTATCTTTGGTGTAATAAAGAATCTAATCACGTTTTTCCATGCGAATTCTCTCCATGTACCGGAACTGGTAGTTGTGGACAACACAGAGCAGACATTGAACCAGTCCTCCTCCGTTATGGATATATTTGCCTCCTTTTCCCACTTATTTTTGACATAAAATGTAGAATGGTCTCTGGCAGACTGTAGGACCGAATACAGTTGTGATACTAGTTTTTTTGTAGATCTACCTGTATAGGCCTCAGTGACTACATTGATGAGATCTGTGTCAGGGTTTTCCATTTGTATGTTTTTATCATAGTGGTGCCTTAGTTGTAAATATCTATAAAAATCCTGTTTCTCTAAACCATATTTGTCTATGAGGTATTTGAAGCTCTCCAGGCGCGTGCTGGACGAGATCCGACAATATGTTGTGATACCATACCAAGTCCATTGTTTGAATCTAGCATCCATTTTGGCGGGTGCAAAGTCTGTGTCGTATGCTAGCCATCTCAACCTCCGTATTACGCGTTCCAGTTTTTGTTCCTTGCATTCCTTAAACCAGATATTCAGTGGGACCTTCGTCCAATTACTTAATTGTCCTGCGTGTGTTCTCATGAGGGTTCTATCTCCCACCAGTGCCTGGAGGGGGACATCCAATTGATTTATTTCTATTTCTTTCCATCTAGCCTCATATTCGGGGTTACACCAGCATATTAAGTATCGTATTTGTGCTGCTTTATAATAGTCTTCTAAACATGGGAGTGACATGCCACCCTCATCTTTAGGTAGTTGTAGTGTTTTGAAGCGCACTCTGGGCTTCTTACCCTTCCAAATGAACCTAGATAATGCTCTGTTCCAATTGTCAAATTGTTTCTTTGGTATTTCTAGTGGTAAAGACTGAAAAAAGAAGAGTAACCTTGGCAGGATGTTCATTTTTACGGTTTCTATCCTATCGTGCAAACCAAACATTAATGGGGTCCATCTCTCCAGATCTAATTGTATTTCTTTTGTAATTACGTCATAGTTTTCCTTATATATATTATTCAGGTCTTTAGGTATGTTAATACCCAGGTATTTAATTGTCTTTGCATTCCATTTAAATTTGTATCTATTTCTTATATTATCAGGGGGTGAGTAATTGAATGAGAGCACTTGTGTTTTATCTATGTTTAATTTGTATCCGGCATACGAACCGTATCTATCCAGAAGAGACATTAGTCTTGGGAGACTGGTCTCTGGGTTGGAAAGTGTCATCAGTACATCATCGGCATATAAGCTAATTTTGTGTTCTGAACCTTTCATTAAAATTCCAGATATTGAGTCATCCTCCCTTATTGCTTGGGCAAGTGGCTCTATAAATAATGCAAAGAGGGCGGGGCTTAAGTTACAACCTTGACGACAGCCACGTCTCAAGGAGATTGTGTTTGACAAACTTCCATTTACTTTGATTCTGGCGGTTGGTTGATGATACAAGGAACTAAGACATTTTACAATTTCCTTTCCAAATCCCATGCGTTGTAATACCAAGTATAAAAACTCCCAACGACAAGAATCAAAGGCTTTTTCTGCGTCCAAGCTAATTGCCAACGTGTTAGCATTGTTCTTACTCATGTTATCTATTAGGAATAATGCTCGTCTGACATTATCCTGTGTTTGCCTATCCTTAATAAACCCACATTGATCGTCATCTATCTTATCTGGAAGAATGTTTTCTAACCGTTTAGCCATTATTGACGCAAATAGTCTATAATCTATGTTAAGGACAGATATTGGCCTGTAAGAACTACATTTTGTTTTGTCCTTGCCGGCTTTTGGTATCACAGAAATTATAGCCTGTCTCCAAGATACAGGTGTATCACCGCCTTTAAGTACATGATTAAAACATGCTTTAAGTGTCCCTATTAATGAGCCTTTAAATGCTTTATACCATTCAGCCGGGAAGCCGTCACCTCCTGACATTTTATTAGTTTTCAGTCTAGATATAGCCTCTACAATTTCTTCTGTTTCGATATCTGTAGTTAACATTTTATTTTGATTTTCACCTATCGTTGGTAAGTCCAGGGACTCCAGGAAGTTTTGTACTAGGGATAGTTCTGCTGCTGGTGGTTGAGAGTATAATTTTTCATAGTATCTTTCAAAGGATTTCTGTATCCCTTCCGTAGTGTAATTCAAGCATTTAGTGTTGGGGTCTTCAATCGTAAAGATAGATCTTTCATTTTGTTGTTTACGTAATCTCCATGCCAGCACTTTTCTTGCTCTGGGGCCATTTTCATAATATTTTTGCTTCAAATATTTGAGTTGTGTTTCCACTTGTTTATCAAGTATCTCGTTAATTTCTCTTTTTGTTGTATGTATCCGTATCAACGTTTGAGGGTCATTTGAAGCAACATATTGTTTCTCTAAATCTCCCAGTCCTTTAGTTAAGTCATTCAGTTGTTTCCGTTGCTGCTTCTTGTGTTTAGAAGACCACATTATTATTTTCCCTCTCATCACTGCTTTTGCTGCATCCCATAATATGTCAGGTGTTATATCCTCAGTACTGTTAAACTCTAAGTATTCCTTTATTTCTTTTTCGTTGTATTCCTTAAATTCTTGACTATTTAGGAGGCTTGTGTTTAATCTCCAAATAGTGTTCTTTGGCTGTACGTCTAAGTGAAGCCTCAGGTACACTCCTGCATGGTCGGAAACGTCCCTAACACCAATTTTACAGTCTATGATTCTATGTCTTTCCGGTTTAAACATGAAGAAGTAGTCCAATCTGCTGTGAACCCCATGTGGGTGGGAAAAGTAGCTAAATTGTTTCGCGGTTGGATTGAGGTCTCTCCATACATCAAACATCTCAGTTTCTTTAACTAATTTTTTAACATATACCGATTCCAAATTGGTTACTTTTCGTGGGTTTGATGAATCCTGGGATTCCATCTGGATGTTAAAATCTCCCCCTGCGATCAGCGTACCCGAGGCCTCAGTGACGATTAAATCAAATATTTTCTTAATTATTACTTTGTCCGTTCCCGGTGGTCTGTAAACATTAAGTAATGTTACTTCTTTAGAATCCAAAAGCCCATTAATCATAACATATCGTCCTTCCTTATCTGTAAACTGTTTTTTGAGTTGAAAGGTGACCTTATTTGAAATAAGTATTGCCACCCCCCTAGTATGTCCATTGTATGATGAGTAGAATGTATTTTTAAACCCAAGTTTTTTCAATTTTTCATGTTCATCCCGTGTCATATGAGTCTCTTGCCAAAAGATTATTTGTTGGTTCTCTCTCTTCATCTTAGCTATAAGCTTGCCTCTTTTGATTGGTCCCTGTACCCCATTAACATTAAGAGTAACTACTTTATATTCTTGTTGTAACATATGTTATCCATTGGTATACAATTACTTTTCCTGCTAGCCCAAATGACCTTAAGTTGCCTAATGCGATTTCAGTTTCAGTAACAACCTTCAACAAAGTGAAAAAATAAAACAAAAAGGATACAAAAACTCCTTTTAACAGAACTTGCTTTTCCGCAAATAAGGCTCCTCTTGAAGGAGCCTGTTGGGACCTTGTATGATCAAAGTCCCGATAGGGAGTAGTCCCACTATGTAGCTGTAGTGGGGCCCTATATGGCTGCATGTTAGCCATAGAACAAGAAAAAGAAAAAGGGTAGAAAATGAAAGTAAGGTGGAGATGGTTCGCCAGTAAACTAGTTCCGACTTTGTGAATTAAGTCTATTTGTAAGTAGGATAATCTTATATTAGTTGAGTGGTGGTCCTAAAGTAGGGCAGGCAATGCTTCAGTATGGTCAAAGAGGCAGTTTGATACGAAAGTGAAAATCAAAAAAAAAAAAAAAAAAAAAAAATTAAATAAATAAATAAAATTAAATTAAGATAACTGACAGCAGTTAGCATTATTTTAGTCGTCTCCCAGTGTTTGGTATAATTCTCTCCCATCAATCATTTGCTTGTTATCCTTGTACCGTCAAAAAGATGAAAAAGAAAATAAATAAAAACATACATATATAAACGCATATACATCCATACATGCAAGCTGGGGAAGACCCCCCACACCAAGGGGAGAGGACCGCGCACCCCGCACCCGCCCACGACAGGGCCACGCCCGCCCCAAAGCCCCACCGCACGACGCGCCCCGCCGCACGGCCCCGCCGGGCACCCAGCAAACTAAGTCCGCTAAGCATCCAGCGAGGCCACACAGCGCACCGCGCCGCGCAGCAGAACCACGACACAAACACACCCCTGCCCCGAACACACACAGGGCGCGCGCCCCCCCACCCCAAGCAGGGAGGCCCCCCCCAGCCCGCATCCCATGCTGCACATACACGCGGGCGCACACAAGCCCACACACGCAAGCGGGCGCACACACGCCCACACACGCAAGCGGGCGCACACACGCCCACACACGCAAGCGCGCGCGCACACGCCCACACACGCAAGCGCGCGCGCACAAACACACACACACACACACACACACACACACACACACACACACACACACACACACACACACACACACACACACACACACACACACAGGTCCCTGAATAATTATCTGCCTCTCTGAATGAAATGATAAAAGAAAAACCCTGAAATTAGCCTACATCCACCCTAAGTATGTTTTCCTATGCTAAGCCAAGTTACAATTTCAGAAATGTGACACATCTTTTAGTATGCATAATAAAAATAAAAAATAAAATAAAAGTGCCCGCTAGGAGGGAATCTCTGAGTCCTTTAGGCTCCTCATAATCAAGTGTCCATTCGAGCCCAATGCTATATTTATTCTGTCGACGTGTTGGAGAAATCAGATTACCCAAATTTAAAACAAAAAACACAAACTGCACGAGCTGCCGTAAGAGTAAGGGGCGATGCGCGCGCGCGCACGCGGACGCGTCCGCGAGCGCGCGCGCCCACCACCACCACAACCGTTCATCTCTGCCCGTGACATGTGTGCGCGCAAACCGGCAGCTCTCTTCATCCTTCGCGGGGCATAATAAGGTCAGCTAACATTATGATGTGTCATTCTGTGAATGTGTACACTTATCTACATGTCCGTGATCGTCGTTTAATCTTCTTCTTCATCGGGGAGTCTTCTGAATTGTCGCAGCCTGTCTTTGTATTGAGATCCCCGGTGCGCCTCCGTGGTTCTTCCTTGTCGCGGCTGCGAGTCCATTACGCCCGGCTCGCGGTCCTCTCCACGGTCGCGTCGCCTCGCCACCGTCTCCCACGTAGAAAGCAGTTGGATCTCTTCTTGTAGCGGTTCTGTAGGGGGTTTAACCACGGTAATCTGGAAGCCTCGTCTCGCCATGTCCCTCGTCGCTTCTGTCGCGTTCTGGTACACTTTAACGCCTTCGTCGTAGAAGACGCGCATTCGGAATGGGTAGGGCGTGTGGAACTTTATTTTCTTGGATTTTAGAACCTTCCGTGCCTCGGTGTATTCGGCGCGTCTCTTCACCACCTCTGGGGGGTAGTCATGGTCGACATAAAAGCGCACGTTGTCACACCACAGTTCTTTCTTCTGCCACGCTTTTTGTAGTATATCCTCTTTGACTCGGTAACACCCGAACTTGGCCACAATCGATCTGGGTCTGGTCACATCAGTAGGTTTTCGTCCCAGCGCTCGGTGGGCGCGCTGTATGTCGAGGGCCGTGTCCTCGGGGAGACCGAGTGCGGTTTTCAGCAGTTTATCCAGGAATGCAATCATGTCGGTGCCCTCTGCGTCTTCCCTTATCGAGTAGAAACGCAGGTTCTCTCTGCGCGAACGCGCGTTCTGGTCTATCATGGCCGTTTCCATTTCTGTTTGGCGTTTGGTCAGCTGTTTGATAATCTTTAGCGACGCATGAAGCAGGGTCTCAGTCTCTTCAATTCTCCCTTCTGCCAGGCCCAGTCTGTCGTCTGTGTTCTTCATATGTTGTTTTATTTCGGAGAATTGCTGCTGGTTTTCCCTTCGGATCTCCTTCAGCTCAAGTAGAATGCTCCTCACGCCGGCCTCGGCCACGCTGCCGCCGGCGTCATGCTGCTCTTCTCCCGGGGAGTTGTTCCGTCTCGATTCACGGTCCATTTCTGTATCATTCATAGTTCTCCTACTGCCCTTACCGGCCCCTTTCATCCTTTAGTGTATATTCTGCAAGTATTGTTTCAAAAAGTTATTTTCGGGGCCTATTTATGCAAAACCGTCGGAGAGCTTGTTTTTTAGGCTGCCATCCCTTCGCTAGCGGAAACGGAAGTTGTTTGGAGGTTTTAAAGGAGACAGTGACTATTCCCTGTGGACACAGTTACTGTATGAACTGTATGAACTGTATTAACGACTTCTGGGATGAAGAAGAGGAGAAAAAACTCCCCAGCTTTCAGCAGTTTTCTTTTTTTTATAATTTTGACAGTGTTTCACATCATTTTGATTTACTGAATTAGGGGGATGTGGTCGGCTTCAGGCTGATTATCTACATTTGGTGTTGGAGAATCAGCAAGTTCAGCATTTCAGCAGAAACCGCAGAAGACTCCGCCCCATCAGTTGGGCTAGCACAGGGGTCGGCAACCAAAAATGTTGAAAGAGCCGTATTGGACCAAAAACACAAAAAACAAATATGTCTGGAGCCGCAAAAAATGAAAAGTCTTGTATCAGCCTTAGAATGAAGACAACACATGCTGCATGTATCTATATTAGTTATAACTGGGAGAAGATTTTTTTTTTCATTATGCACTTCAAGAAAAAAGTCGAAATTAATGTTGAAGTACAATCTTGAGAAAAAAGTCGAAATGTCAAGAAAAAAGTCAAAATGTCGAGAAAAAAGTTGAAATGTCGAGATTAGTTTTGAAGTGCAATCTCGAGAAAAAAGTCGAAATGTCAAGAAAAAAGTCGGAATGTCGAGAAAAGTCAAAATGTCAAGAAAAAAGTCGAAATGTTGAGATTAATGTTGAAGTACAATCTTGAGAAAAAAGTCGAAATGTCAAGAAAAAAGCCAAAATGTCGAGAAAAAAGTTGAAATGTCGAGATTAGTTTCGAAGTACAATCTCGAGAAAAAAGTCGAAATGTCAAAAAAAAGTTGAAATGTTGGAAAAAAAAGGCAAAATCTCGAGAAAAAAGTCAAAATGTTGAGAAAAAAGCCGAAATGTCGAGATTTTAAAAGGAAAAGGGAAGAAAAAAAGAGAAGAAAAGGAAAAAGAAGAAAAAAGAAAGACAAAAAAAAGAGGAAAAAAAGGAAGAAAAAAAGGAAAGAAAGGAAAAAAAAAAAGGTCAAACATTTTTGAAAAAGCTCCAGGAGCCACTAGGGCGGCGCTAAAGAGCCGCATGCGGCTCTAGAGCCGCGGGTTGCCGACCCCTGGGCTAGCAGGTCCGTTGATGTGCTCTGATTGGCTGTTTTTTCTCTGGACATCATTGGCAGCGGTCAATTGGTCATTGCCACCAATTGTGGTCACGTGTTTTGTAATCAGTGTCTGGCAGACATGTTGGCGATAGTTCCCAAACGTCAAACCTGCGGGCAGGCGTTGGTCAGGGGCGAGTTGGGACATGCCTTAAGTTTTTTGGGTGTTGACTTGTAGCCCGAGGGATTGATAAAGAGAGGAGATGGTGTTGAGGGCGTGCTGCACGGACTCTGGGGTGTGTGCTAAGACTGCACTTGAACCTGGGGATTCCTGGGGAAGCTAACAGATTTGGCTAGCCTTTGTCTTTGTGTGGGTCTGGAGGCGTTGGATGATAAAAAGGCTTCCGTCAAGACTGTATTCTAGGTTGACACCATCTCCAGAGTCCAGGGCACCATGGAAAAGACATGTGATGGTGGAGAGAAAGAGGTTAGCTCAATGTACTCAAACCCCTGTCTCCAAGTTTGGTTTGCATTTTTAAATGTTTTCTTACATTTCTTTCCCAAAATATTATATATTTATTCCCAAATGGTCCTCAAAGAGGATACCTTGATCTTTTTATGTCTTAAAAAAAAATGCAATCATATATTTAATAAAATTAAAATTCACAAATAGTCACAAATAGCTACATCAATGGAATTTTGAAATCACATCTGTCTTATTTTGCAAATGTGACAGCCAGGATGTGTGCTTCAAAGAGGAAAAGGAGATTCATTGTTCATATAAGCTGTTCTCAATGATGTTTAAGAACCATATAATTTGATTCCCACCAGAATTTGTTCTGCACCTTGGAAGCATCCAGGCAGCTCTGCACAGCTCTCCACATCCCCATGGGTCCAACAAAAGATTTAAACCTTTTATCTCTGCTGGTGTGTTTGCTTTGTACCTATTTGCATTCTCTCCAAGCTACACGCTGAGATTTTTTAGATAAAGTGTGTGTCATTAATCTCTCCTCAAGTGACACAACTGATGGTATCCTTATATGTGTGTGTGTGTGTGTGTATTTATGTATGTGTGTGTGTATATATGTATATATATATATATATATATATATATGTATATATATGTATGTATATATATATATATATATATATATATATATATATATATATATATATATATATATATATATAAATTATGTGTGTGTGTGTGTGTAGATATAAATATATATACAGTCAGTCCGGAAAGTATTAAGAACGCTTCACTTTTCCCACATTCTTTTATGTTACAGCCCTATTGATAATAGGAATAAATTCCTTTTTTTCCCCTGAATTCTACACAAAATACCCCATAATGACAACATGAAAGAAGTTTTGTTATGATTTTTGTAAATTTATAAAAAATAAAAAACTATAAATATCACATGTGCATAAGTATTCAGAACGTTTGCCATGAAGCTCAAAATTGAGCTCTGGTTCATTCTGTTTCCACTGATCTCTCTCAAGTTGTTTCTACAGCTTAACCGGAGTCCACCTGTGGTGAATTCAGTTGATTGGACTTGATTTGGAAAGACACACACCTGTCTATATAAGCTCTCACAGTTGGCAGTGCATGTTGCAACACAAACCCAACATGAAGTCAAAAGAATTGTGTGGCAGGGTGGAGGAGCTGCAGCCACTCAGGTTGATTGGGGCACAGGTGGCCCCAATCAACCTCTCCACCCTGCCTGCCTTGATAAGGCATGGCTGCACAGCAGAAAGGGGCTCGTCTCGCTGGGTCTGCTGTGAAGGAGCTGAAGCACGTTTGTCTTGGGTGAAGGGAGAAAATAAAAGGTTCCTGCACTAAACCTGTGTCCTCTGTCCTGTCGGTCGGCCCCGTAGCACTAGCCCTGCTACAAATTGTCTTCAGACCTCCGAAACAGGATTGTTTCGAGGCACAAATCTGGGGAAGGGTACAGAAAAAATTCTGCTTTGAAGGTCCCAGTGAGCACTGTGGCCTGCATCATCCTTAAAGGGAAAGTTCGTTTTTTTACAACCTGGACCTTATTTCTTATGGTTGTATACTCACCCAGATGTGTTTGGTGTCATTTGGAGTCCTTCGGAAGATCTTAGGAGTTGGTTGCGAGCCGCTTCTCCATATAACGGTAGCGCATAGGGCACTCGCGGGACACAGACGATGCAGCGTCTAAATAACACATGATTGCCGCGAAACTCTTCATTTCTTTTATGAATCACTAGATCTGCTTCCAGGACCTGTTGTAACATTGTGGCGCGGTCTGTGTATTAAATAAAATAAATAAATCAGTTTGTAAACAAGACCTCTGAACTCATGACGTCATTCAGTGAGCTCTTCAGCCGTATACTCCGGCTCAAAACGGTAAGGACGTCCATCATATTCAAAGTCGTCGTCCACAACCTCAGAATTTGACAAATATTCAGACATGTTTCAAATAACTAACAGTAAACTAACAGTAGTGAACTCCAGCTGTACACAGAGCTGTGTACAGCTTTATTTATTTTATTTATTACACAGACAGCGCCACAATGTTACAACAGGTCCTGGAAGCAGATCTAGTGATTCATAAAAGAAATGAAGAGTTTCAAGGCAATCATCTGTTATTTAGACGCTGCATCGTCTGTGTCCCGCGAGTGCCCTATGCGCTACCGTTATATGGAGAAGCGGCTCGCAAAAAACTCCTAATATCTTCAGAAGCACTCCAAATGACACCAAACACCTCTGGGTGAGTATACAACCATAAAAAATGCCAGAAATAAGGTCCAGGTTGTAAAAAACCGAACTTTCCCTTTAAATGGAAGAAGTTTGGAACCCCCAGGAATCTCCCTAGAGCTGGCCGCCCGCCTAAGCTGAGCAATCGGGGGAGAAGGGCCTTACTCAGAGAGGTGACCAAGGACCCGACGGTCACTCTGTCAGAACTCCAGCGTTCCTCTGTGGAGAGAGGAGAAACTTCAAGAAGGACAACCATCTCTGCAGCAATCCACCAATCAGGCTTGTATGGTAGAGTGGCCAGGCGCAAGCCCCTCCTTACTAAAAAGCACATGGCAGCCCGACTGGAGTTTGCCAAAAGGCACCTGGAGGACTCTCAGACCATGAGAAAACAAATCCTCTGGTCTGATGAGACAAAGATTGAACTATTTGGCATGAATTCCACGCGTGGTGTTTGGAGGAGACCAGGCACCGCTCATCACCTGGAGAACACCATCCATTCCCTACAGTGAAGCATGGTGGTGGCAGCATCATGCTGTGGGGGTGTTTTTCATCAGCAGGACCTGGGCCACTAGTCAGGATTGAGGGAAAGATGAATGCAGCCATGTACAGAGACATCTTGGATGAAAACCTGATCCAGAGTGCTGTTGACCTCAGACTAGGACGACGCTTCATCTTTCAGCAGGACAACGACCCAAAGCACACAGCCAAAATATCAAAGGAGTGGCTTCAGAACAACCATGTCAATGTCCTTGAGTGGCCCAGCCAGAGCCCAGACCTGAATCCCATCCAACATCTCTGGCTGTACACCGACGCTCCCCATCCAACCTGATGGAGCTTGAGAGGGTCTGTAAGGAAGAATGGGCAAAACGGCCCAAGAATAGGTGTGCCAAACTTGTAGCAACCTATTCAAAAAGACTTGAGGCTGTAATTGCTGCCAGAGGAGCTTCTACAAAGTATAAAGCAAACGTTATGAATACTTATGCTCATATGATTTCTTGTTATTTTTATTTTTAATACATTTACAAAAGTAGCATCATAACTTATTTCATGTTGTCATTATGGGGTGTTTTGTGTAGAATTCTGAGAAAAAAAAAAAAATTTATTCCTTATATCAATAGGGCTGTAACATAAAAGAATGTGGGAAAAGTGAGAAAAAAAAGTGAAGCGTTCTGAATACTTTCCGGACTGACTGTATATATATATATATATATATATATATATATATATATATATATATATTTATTATTGACATTTGTTATCGCCTTTAATGATTTTATTTCCAAATAAAGGACTTTCATCACATATCTCTAGGAAACTGGGCAGCTAAGTGTGCAGCACTGTTGCATCACAGCAGGAAGGTTGAGAGTTTGATTCCCGGGCCCGGCGGGGGTTTTCTGTGTGGAATATGCATGTTCTACCCATCCTTGCGTGGGTTCCCTCTGGTTACTCCAGTTTCCTCCTACAGTCCAAAATCATGTATGTCAAGGCAAGTTTATGTGTATAGCACAATTCAACACAAGGCAGTTTAAAGTACTTTACATCAACATTAAAATCAGCAAGACACAATTAAACAGTAAATAACAAATAAAATGATAAGAAAAGACACAATAATAAAAAGCACTAGTTGTTAAAAAGTAAGGGCAGTAGATCCAGCAGGTACATCTCATTCTTACAATGGCAAGAATTACGTTTCTATACAGTCAAAACGTACAAAGACCGGGTCAAATACAGTATTACAAAAGTAATCTGTAACAATTCGTACGGTGAATTAAACCAATTTGACAATTCTATGCCACAATACCTGTTTCTAGGTCTTATTTCACACAACTGACGAGAATTACATTTCTATACGGTCAAAACGTACAAAGACCGGGTCAAGGTTGACTGACAACTCTAAGGCCCCGTTTACACGGAGCAAAAACATGCGTTTTGGCCGTTCGTTTACACGAAAACGAAGCTCAAAGTCTCCAAAAACCATAATTTCTGAAAACTCCGGCCAAAGAGGAGATTTTCAAAAACTCTGTTTTCACATTTGCGTCTAAACAGAGGAAAACAGACATTTAGGCTTCAGAACGTCACATTATGAGACAGAAACATCACCAGCGTCATGTGTGCGACCTGTGTTTACAATTAGTTTGGCCACCGTCAATATTTTCTTGTATTTTACCTGTTTTATATTCTAAACTCACACTTAAAAGTAACTCCACTTCTCTGTCACTCCAAACGAAAGACTCTTGTTCATCTTGGAAGTAACTGCAGTCAAGGCTGATTTATGGTTCCGCGTTACACCAACGCAGAGCCTACGGCGTAGGCTATGCGGCGACGCGCACCGTACGTAGGCTACGCCGTCGATTTAACACGGAACCATATTATTCAGGCTTCACACGTGTCATTTGTTGATGTTTTTTTCCAGGACTCTGATTGGCTAGCATGACTTTATGCTTCTCGTTAAACTGCCCCCTGTAGGTTTGGCTGTTCATAGCACCTTAACAGCGTATTCATGCGGGTTCGTGTAAATGAAGAGATTTTGAAAACGATCTTGTGTAAACGATGGAATTTTTCAAAACGTAAAGGGGGAAATATCCGTTTTTGTAAACGGGGCCTAAGTTGCCCGTAGGTGTGCGTGTGAGCGTGTGAGCGTGTGAGCGTGCACGGTTGTTCGTGTCTCCCTGTGTGTGCAGGATTGTGTCATAAAGGGCCTTGGGTGTCAAATCGATATGCAGACTATGATCTACTGTGGTGACCCCTCTGCTCAGAGGGATTACGCTGAAAATGGTTGATGATGATCTTCATGAGACCTTTTTTTTCAGCATTATTCACATGGAAAGACTGGAAACAATCTGTTAATCTGATATAGTCCAGTGTGCCTCATGTCATTAAATGCCAAACTTTTTATTCACTGTCTTAGAATATGCCTCGTTTGATATTTAGTGTTTCCTTTTAAACTCCAGCAGTTCGACTGAATTGAGATGCATTCAACATACTTGTGATAAGCCTTGAGGGGGAAGGAGTGTTTGCCCTCACACATTGTAGGTTTATCCATAAGAACCTCATTGGTATGTCTCAGTTGTATTCCCGTATCCCTTTTCTTCCATTTAGTAAAGGGCTCACTGTAGGCATTTTTCAGGTGTTTTGTTCCCGGGTCTGGATTAATTCTGATTTAACAGCAATTACCCTTAGATTTTTTCCACAGCACAACATGCTCTCCAGAGGTCAGTGGTTTCTGACGTGTCGTCCAACTGGTAAAGAGCATGGTCAAGGGTAGCAGTACACACACACACACACACACACACACACACACACACACACACACACACACCGATTTTCAGCATGTATTATTTATTGTTTTTGTGGTTAGTTGTCCATAAAGTCTATGTGGCTATTTACTGGACTCTTTGTGCTCATTTCAGAGGCCGTATGTTTGTGCAGTTGTACAAGTTGAACAGATTTCAACTCATAGCTGAAAGGTGCACAAATGCCTAGATAATAAAGTAAAATAGTGTGATTTAAAAAAAAAAGCACACTATATATTGCAATCAGACATACAGACATATTTTCTTTCCATCCGTTTCACACACAGACTGATGAAAAAAAAAAGCATGTGTGGCTTTTTGCCAGTGTCACCTCTTTAGATACATGAATCACAGAAACAGAGAAAAACATTTCTTATGATATGGGTTTGACAAGATATTGAGATCCATCCTACACCTCACATTTCATCTTCATCTGCAATATATGTTTATTAATACACCAAAGAATAAACAGTAGTGATGTACGGATCAATACTGAAATATCGATACTTCGGATATCAGGGGCCTCATTTAAAATGGAGTGCGTAGGATTCATACTAAAAGTGCACGTACACCCAAAAGCCGAAAATGGCGGGCGCAAAAAAAAATCCGGATTTATAGAACCGCGTGCACGCACATCTGCACGCAATGTTCTCTTTATAAATCACAGTACAGCTGGAAGGTTGCGCAGGTCAATCCGCCTCATATCCCGCCCTCGACACGCCCAATTTTTACCATAAATGCATATGAATGAGCCTGCTGAGCATGCGCAGCGGCTCCTGCA
This sequence comes from Cololabis saira, assembly GCF_033807715.1. Taxonomy (NCBI): domain Eukaryota; kingdom Metazoa; phylum Chordata; class Actinopteri; order Beloniformes; family Belonidae; genus Cololabis; species Cololabis saira. The sequence goes on along the minus strand of NC_084597.1, from coordinate 4,316,182 downwards.
GCCTGTTTGGCGTCAGAATGAATGAGACGTGTCCAGCCACCGTGACACTGAATTTCACGGAGACTGAGATCTAGATGTTGTGGATGATATGGAGGCCAGGAAAAAGACATTATTTGGTGGTCACAGTAAAAGTTAGAATAAGTATATAAATAGTATACAATAAAATAAAGCGAGTGAGGGCGATGCAAAGACGGGACGGGACCCACTCCCCCTCCTCCCACCCGTCTCTCCTCAGAGCTGCTCAGGGCTGATTTATGGTTCCGCGTCACACCAACGCAGAGCCTACGGCGTAGGGTACGCGGCGACGCGCACCTACGCCGGACCCTACGGCGTAGGCTCTGCGTTGGTGTGACGCAGAACCATAATTCCGGCTTAAAAGTAAACACAACATGCACGCACGTACCCGTGCATGACAGGCAGACACACACGGGGAGAAGAGACTATTTCTTTAATTTTAATTTTTTTTAAAACGTTATCCTTATGAACCCAATTGTTATATAGTCCAACTTTCCTTATTTTAATCAGAACACTTTCTTTTTTCCTCTTCGGCGTGGAGTAGTGGGCTCGGAGCGGCAGCCATCCCCCCCTGCCCCCCCCGCTGCCTGCTCCGTTATCTTAGCCGTTAGCACTATTTTATTATTATTTTATTTATTAAGTCTGATATATGTTGTGATATGTGATTCAATTCAATTCAATTCAATTTTATTTATATAGCGTCTAATACAACAGAGTTGTCTCTAGACGCTTTACAGAGACCCATACCCAGAACATGACCCCCGAGCAGATATTACATAAACAATGGCAGGTAAAAAACTCCCCTAGTGGGAGAAAAACCTTAAGCCAAACAGTGGCAAGGAAAAACTCCCCTTTAGGAGGGAAGAAACCTTGAGCAGGACCAGGCTCATCAGGGGGGACCCTCCTGCCGAGGGCCAGACTGGTGGGTCAGGGACGGCAACAGCACAGCAGGCAGGTGGAAGCAGCAACGGGATGACCGGGGGTGGGGACCGCAGGCCAGCACACAGCTCCCGAAGCTCCGGCCCAATCAGCAAGTCCCAGGTTGGGGTGCAGGGTCAGGAAAAGACTTGTGCTCCGTAATGCAAGCTACAAGCCACCCACGGCCACCTGCAGGACAAAAGAGAGAAAAGGGAGGAGAAGGGGGGGGCAGCAACGGGATGACCAGGGGTGGGGACCGCAGGCCAGCACACAGCTCCCGAAGCTCCGGCCCAATCAGCAAGTCCCAGGTTGGGGTGCAGGGTCAGGGAAAGACTTGTGCTCCGTAATGCAAGCTACAAGCCACCCACGACCACCTGCAGGTTCCGGTGTCCGGCAAAGGATGCTGCAACATGGACAAAAGAGAGAAAAGGGAGGAGAAGGGGGGGCCAGCACAAGAAACTACAGGAGCGACTCTGACACACTAAAGTTTACACTACCTAGAGATTTACCAACACCAACTAGAGGTTTACTAAACACTAACTATAGGCTTTACTAAACAGAAAGGTTTTAAGTTTAGTTTTAAAGGTGGAGGTGGAGTCAGCCTCCTTAACCCAGATTGGAAGTTGGTTCCAAAGTAATGGTGCCTGATAGCAGAACGCCCGCCCTCCAAATCTACATTTAGATACTCTAGGAACTACGAGTAAACCTGCACTCTGAGAACGGAGAGCTCTGACAGGAACATAAGGCACTATCAGGTCTTGCAAATAATGCGGAGCTAAGCCGTTTTGGGCTTTATACGCAAGTAATAAAATTTTAAATTGGATTCTGAATTTTACGGGTAACCAATGGAGCGACGCTAACACTGGAGAGACGTGGTCTCTCCTGCTAATTCCTGTCAGTACTCGTGCTGCTGCATTTTGGATCAGCTGGAGCCTATTCAGCAAATTACTTGGACATCCTGCTAACAACACATTACAGTAATCTAGTCTAGAAGATACAAACGCATGAACTAGTTTTTCTGCATCACTCTGTGAGAGGATTTTCCTAATCTTTGCAATATTACGGAGATGGAAAAAGGCTATTTTACAAACCTGATTGACATATGGTTTAAACGACAAATCCTGATCGAAAATAACACCAAGATTTCTCACAGTTGCACTGGAAGCCATCGCAACACCATCTAATCCCTTCCTAAGATGCTCTGGACCAAGAATGATAACCTCTGTTTTATCTGAATTTAGAAGCAGGAAATTTCTGGACATCCAGTCCTTGATGTCCCTAAGACATGCCTGAAGTTTAACTAACGGTTCTGTTTCATCCGGCTTCATAGACAAATAGAGCTGCGTATCATCAGCATAACAATGAAAGTGTATGCCGTGATTCTGGATTATACTTCCCAACGGCTGCATGTATAAACTGAACAAGATTGGCCCTAGCACTGAACCCTGCGGAACACCATAACAGACCCTTGACTGTTCTGAAGAAACCTCATGTACATGAACAAACTGGAGCCTGTCAGATAGATATGATTTAAACCAACATAGAGCTGTCCCTTTAATCCCAACAACATGCTCTAACCTGTGCAGTAAAATGCCATGATCTATAGTGTCAAAAGCAGCACTGAGGTCCAGTAGAACCAGTATGGACACTAATCCCTTATCTGAGGCCATAAGGAGGTCATTCGTGACTCGAACAAGTGCTGTCTCTGTGCTATGATGCATTCTGAACCCTGACTGAAAGACTTCAAACAGATCATTTCTATACAAATAGTCACATAACTGGCTTGAAACTGCCTTTTCCAGAATTTTAGACACAAATGGAAGGTTGGAAATTGGTCTATAATTAGCTAAGGTGTCTGGGTCAAGAGAAGGTTTTTTAAGTAAAGGTTTAATTACTGCGACTTTGAAAACCTGTGGTACATATCCTAAACTTAGGGATAGGTTAATTTGGCCCAGTATTGTCGTACCAATAAGAGAAAAAACATGTTTGAATAGACGAGTCGGGATGGGGTCTAACATACATGTGGTTGACTTAGCTCTATTAACGAGTGAAGTCAGCTCAGGGAGGTCTATAGGATCAAAACAGTCTAGAGACAAGTCAGAGCCTAGGGAAGTCGCTAAAGCTGAAGAAACACCTACAACCGGCTGGTTGATTTCTTCTCTAATTCTCGCGATTTTACTGTTGAAGAAGCCCATAAAGTCCTCACTACTGAGAGCTGCAGGAATGCACGGCTCAACAGAGTTGTGACTCTTTGTCAGCCTGGCTACAGTGCTGAACAGAAAACGTGGGTTACTTTTGTTATCCTCTATCAGCGTTGAATAATAAGCTGTTCTGGCTTTGCGAATGGCTTTTTTATATACTATTAGAATATCTTTCCATTCACGATGAGAGTCTACAGACCTACAAGAGTACCACTTCCTTTCCATTTTACGCACGTTTTGTTTCAACATGCGGATATCTGAATTGTACCAGGGAGTTAAGCTCCTGTGGCTAGAAACCCTCCTTTTCAAAGGAGCAACTTCATCTAAAGCTGAATGCAACAAATCAGCAGTGTTACTAGCAAGGAAATCAACATCTGCAGAGGTAGAACCCAGGTCACTGGCCTCGACTACATCACTATTTCGCACTGTCGTAAGATAAGCAATGGCCTCCCTAAATTTAACAATAACTTCATCAGACAAACATCTGCTAAAATAATACCTCCTATTTTGCACTTCAACATCAACAAAATTAAATTCAAACGTTATTAAGTAATGGTCGGATAAAAGGGAGTTTACAGGTGACACCAACAGACCATCAGTTTCAACACCGTAGGTGAGAACGAGATCGAGAGTATGATTAAAACAGTGCGTCGGTTTATCCACTTTTTGTGAGATACCCATTGATTCTAGAAGAGAATCGAAGGCTAATTTAAGATTATCGCTTTCAACATCCATATGAATGTTAAAATCACCCACTATGATGAATTTATCTGTGCTGATCAATAATCCAGAAAGGAAATCTGAAAATTCAGACAAAAACTCCAGATACGCACCAGCAGGGGGCCGGTACACTACCACTAACACAACTGGCTTCTCTGATTTCCGGCTCGGAAATTTCAGACCAAGCATGAGGCTTTCAAATGTATTATAGTTGCACTTGGGTTCAATTTTTGTTTGGAGACCGGAGTTATAAATTGCTGCGACTCCTCCGCCTCGGCCCGTGCTTCTAGGAATGTGATGATTAAAGTAGCCGGGCGGAGTTGATTCATTCAAACTAACATACTCTTCCTCCTGTAACCATGTTTCTGTTAAGCAGAAAATATCACTCCTGCTCTCTGTAATTATATCATTTACTAACAGAGACTTAGAGCTTAATGATCGTATATTTAGTAGTCCGCATCTAATTTTTCGGTCTGTAATTGGTACCAAATGTGCATTGGTTTTAATTTTTACAAGGTTATCTTGGTTAACGCCTCTATAACGCTGCACCTGGTGAACTTTTGGAGGGCGGGGAACTGCAACCACTTCTATTTTGCTAGGCACCTGGCCAGAGTCGCCAATATCATGTAATCCTACAGTTTTAGAGTCGCTAATTACATAATGCAATCCTACAGTTTTGTTGGCAGGCGTTGGTCCTTGAGAAGCAACAGATGTGTCGCTGAGCCCTTTAAGACTACCCTTCCTCCGAACCGTCACCCAGCTGCCCTGCCTGGCCGGCTGCCGGGGAGCTGCAGGGGAGCGGTTACGCTCAGCTGCTACGGGCCGGTCCGCAGAGGATTCTATCGGACTATGGTCTAGTTGGCCAAACCGGTGATGACATTATTAAGAGTATGACATGAATCTGGCTTCATTTCACCATCTCACAGCCTGCCTCGCAAGTTCCCCGTGTCTTAAGTAAATTCTTACTTTTTTCTTTTTAGATCCGAGGCTTTGCGTAGATGGCGGCTTCCGCAACTTTCAGGCGCTTTTTCTGCGCAAGCAAGCTTTATAGATGAGGCCCCAGATCTGTTTGCTCTAAAGTCGATTCTCAAACTAAAATATTGATACTTGTGATACTTCAGTCATAATGTATATCATTAACAGGAATATGGTGGAAAGTAACAAAACTATTTAGATTTTGTCTAAATTACACGCTGCTGGTAGGATGTTCTAGGAACTACTTTTTTTTCATTTTTTTTATAGTTTTTGTTTATTATTCTCTTAATTATTATTATATATATATATTATTCTCTTAAACTATATTATTATTATTATTCTCGGAAAGGAAATCGGTGGTATTGAACATCACTAATAAACAGTGCATTAATTTGGTATTGAATAAAATATAGTCCCAGCCTCATGGCTAAAATATGGGTATTTTTACATGTTTTTTTCATCATATTTATTTAATGAAATGTTGGGGGATAATGTGGTCTGTTTACACCTGTTAAAAAAAATCCTTTCTAAATCATCTGATCACAAGTGGAAAGCAAAGGAACTGTCCCACCTCCATATGAGAGAAACAAGAGCATGATTTCTGTCCAAAAGGTGGTGTCTAAAGGCAGGAAGTACCAGTGAACTCAACTAGGCCTAGTTTTCTGGTAAAAAGGAGTATGTATGCAAAATGATTTACTTTCCAGTTTCCAGGGAGATTCAAACAGAAATGTGGTATGTCAGAAATTGAAAAAGGAGGAAGCAAGATTGGCAAATCAAATGACACAGATGAGCCCATGATGTTGTGGTTGTGTGTTGCTGCTGGTTATTTTGCACTGTTATTACATGAATGAGTATGTCCTTCTGCTCAGACTGATGATGTAGCTGCATCATGTGGCCCAGGATGCATTGCATTTGTATTGCTAAAAGAATGTGGTCACATGTTGCACAGAGCACTTCCTCCATCACTCAGGGGAGGTTAGAAACGTTGCGGCTCTTTGCCACTTAGACAGTTTTCATGCCATGAAGGTAAGATTTTAAAAGGTGTAGGGTTGACAGAGCAATAAAGACAAGTTTTGACGGGCGCTTTTCCTGTTAAGGTGATATGATATTGTGAGGAAGGGACAGGACTAAATAAACGTTCTGCTTCCTCCTGTGCCTGGAATCCAGTTGTTTCTGCGAATTGCAGCGATCCATTTGTCTCTCTTTAGCTTATTTTTTTCGGCAGTCTGTAAAACGATAACTCTGATTTCTTGCTAAATCTGAGTACAGTCGATCACACAACAGCTCTTTCCCATTTTAGATGTTTTCCAGTTGCTCAAATAGAAAGTTTACGCTGCCACTCAGTCTTTCTGCCACTCAGTCTTTCTGCCACTCAGTCTTTCTGACACTCAGGGCCAAATCCACAAAGAACAGATTGCGCCCGCAAATAGCGCTGGGAATTGCGCCGCATTTGCGCCCGCAATTTGCCCCGCTTTAAAGTCCTATTCACAAAAGATTTTGCTCTAATGATATACCGGAGCAAACACGCCCATAAAGTTTTGCAGCTGAGTGCAATTGTCCCTTGTCTGAGTAAGTGAGCGGAGCTGTTTCCAGTGTTCTCCATATTTCAGCACAGATTGGTCCATAATGAAAACTGCAGAGAGCACAACAGCCTCAACTTTCACGTATTTGTACTTCTCTAGTATTTCGCATGTATGACATAAGCTAATAAAATGTCAAATGTTAAGAGGCTGTGCGCATTTACGCACAAGGCACAGCACCAGTAACTTCATTAACACCGGATCGGGATCAGGTCGGGATCTGACGGTAATTCATGTTCTGTGTTTTGCTACACACACCTACAGGTCAGCTGTTAAACACACACATTCTAGATTTATATGTTTATATGGTGGAATTGTTTGTAATAAAGCAGCCCCTTACTGTATGGATGAATCCTGAGCTCCGTCCTGTTATTTTTATTTTTAAATCCGAGATAAGTCCACAACCCCACTTGATCTGACTGTCTACAGTCATGTCTGACTGTAGATTTCACCCTTAATATCATTCAGTATCACACAGGCTTGAATGATATTGAAGAGAGAGAGAAACAGAGAGATGGGGAGTGAGGAGTTTGCGCGCAGTTAATACACGCTTCCAAAAGACGGTATTTGCTCCACTATTTTTGCGTGTGGCAAATAGCGCTGGCCTTTGTGAATTAGACGGTTTTTGCAATGAGGCTTATTTGCATAGAAAGGGGGCAATTTTGCGCCGAATGTATGAATATTACCTAATTTACATGCATGCAAATGACACAGGCGCACAATTACACTATTTGCTTGGCAGCGCAGTTTGTGGTGCAATTCGCCCTTTGCGGGTGCTTTGTGAATTAGACGCTCTCTTTTTGTCTCATTTGCACCGGTTTAGCGGCCGCAAAAGCCGCGCAATCCTTTTGTGGATTTGGCCCTCAGTCTTTCTGACACTCAGTCTTTCTGACACTCAAGTCGCATCTGTGACATCATGTGCATTCCCTCTATAAGGTATAAAGTTGGTCCTCTCAAGTTCCGATCTCAGATCAACCCAGCCCTGCTCACCTTAGGTGCAATACACTTAAAGAAGAAACAATCGTTTCTGTCTTCTGTGGCTCATGACTGAGTGAGTTGCGATCAAAATAAACAAATATTGTGGCACCTGATTAATGTGAATCAGGATAAAAAGAAGTATTGAGTGGGACTTTTACTTTGCTTGTTCAGTGCGAGTTCACAACAAAGTAATTTCTTTTCAAAGTCAGGCACGTTACACAGAAAAAGCACTCACGGTTTACAAGGTTAAACGCAGTCAAATAGATAAAATCCAGTCCAGTCCAAACTGCGTTCAATTAAATCCAATTAATCATATTTTAGGTATTATCCAATTAATCCCAAATCACAATCCAGTTCCAGGATGTTGATTTGAAAACATGTCATCCTGTTTAAAGAGCACCCAGCATCTCTGTCGGGACAAGACTTTTGATGACCAGAATTTATATAGCCTTATAATGTTTGTCATTGCTGCATGTTCAGATGAGGTTTATGATATACGCTTTAAAAATCACAACTTTAAAGATTACTTTTCTTAATGGTATTAAAATGCAAATTTTGGCTCATTTTCAAACTTGTGTACTTATCGTAGTCCGTTTTCCTTTCCATTGCTATATTTTGGTTTTACCTTGAAAATAACAAAGAAAAAACAATACAGGTCAAAGAGGAGGACAGCAGGGAAACAGTATCAACAAACAAAGCAGGGATAACAAATGGTTTGTTTGCTTATGTGTTTTATTTTGGCCCATAATTATGGAGCTGTTTCTGCTACTGTAGGATGAAGTAAGTAGATAAGACACTGAACTGCTGTCCTTTTATTGTTTAAAGGGGACCTATTATGAAAAACACGTTTTTTCTTGTTTTAACATATATAAAGTGGTCTCCCCTCACCCTGCCAGCACAGGGGAAACAAAATACCATGAAATTCTGCAGGGTCTCTGACCCCCGCCTTACAGAGTCCCCCAGTGTCACGTGACCTTTTTTTGAGCCATTCTGAATCTGCGCCTATGGTGACGTCACCATAGGCGCTCATTTCCATAGGTTCAGCCTCCGCTGCTGAAACCACGCCCACAACCAGCTCTCTACGGAGCTGGAGCGGTGCTTCCTTCAGCCAGTCGGACGCGCCGCGGATCCAGGTTAAATCATCCAGGTTCCCGGGTGGTTTGGGAGCTGGGTCCCTGGGGGTCTGTCCCAGGTCGGACCAGCTTCACCCTCAAAGATTTTCAGACAAATCTGTCGGTTTGATCCCCGGTAACCGACGATGCGCATAGGATGCGCAGCGGATGCACTCCGGAGCCGATCTGTGCGCCTGCCGTGGGGTTGCGGCGCCCGTCGCGCAGAATCCGCCGGGCAGATCCGGCGGAAATTGCGCTGGTCGGTCCCCGGGAGTCCCTGCTACCAGTCCATGTGGGCTCCTCCGGTCCCGGTCGGTAGGAACCGGTCACATTCCCCGGTTAAAGCCGCGGTGATGCGCGCTGCTCCAGCCTACTTTCTGGTTCCCAAAGCGGGGTTTCCGACTAAATTGTCCAGGTTCCCAGCCGCTTTGGGAGCAGGGATTTCTGGGGTCCGTCCCAGGCTGGACCAGCTTCACCCTCCGAGACTTTCAGAGAAATCTGTCGGTTTGATCACCGGTAACGGGCGATGCGCCCCGGAGCCACGCAGGGCGCCCGGCGTGGCTCCGGGTGACAGGGCAACTAGTGACAGGGCCCACAGGCTGGATTTATGATTTATGTAGAAAAAACAAGCTTTAAATTGTTTTTAGGACATTCAAGGCCTGTTTAAAATATACATTAAATGCCATAATATGTCTTTAAGTTAATGTCACAATTTACCAAGATATATACATAAAATGATAAACATTTCCATTTCCAAAATGATCCTTCATTAATAACTGTGGCAGGGTGGAGGAGCTGCAGCCACTCAGGTTGACGGGACACACCTGTGGCCCGTCAACCTCTCCACCCTGCCAGCATTATAAGGGAGGAGCTGCTGCTGAGGAGCTGGTGCGGCTGGTCGTGGTGCTTGTGCACGTGTGTCCTGGGTGTGAGGTTCAGTGTTGCCAACTCCTCAGTAAGGAAAGTAGCTATTGGCTGTCCCAAAAGTCGCTAGAAGTCGCTAAATTACGTCATCGCCTAATTTGCATAATTGGCAATTTGCATATAACTGTAATGGACGCTGTAGGAGAGAGGAATAACGTCGTGGGAGAGACAAAAGTGAGTGAAAAACACCCCTAAATATGTTTAAAACTACAAATGTACAAAAAGAATGTCAACATTAACAACATTTGATGATTTTAATGCTTTGTTTAGATCCACATTACACACATCAGTTTGTCCTGTATTGTTAAATGTTATAACAGCAAATTTAATCAAAAGATTGTTATGTAGGGTGAAATTGCTAGCTCTACAACCAACCCTCCTCCTTTATCCGGGCTTGGGACCGGCAAAGTGACCCAAAAGAAAAAAGAAACGTTTACATTTACATCCCGCTCTGCAAGCCAGCGGCGGCTTTGCGCAAGCGCATTTCATTTGCAGTCTGGACGCGGAGTGGTGAGGGTCTCCTCTCTGTTCTGCCCACCAGATAAGTCTCCAATAACACCAGAAAAAGTTGCTAGATTTGTCGCTAGTCGCTTTTTTGAAAAAAAGTCGCTATAGGGGTCTGAAAAGTCGCTAAATCTAGCGACAAAGTCGCTAAGTTGGCAACACTGGTGAGGTTCCGGTGGATTAAATAAAGGGTTCTGCACAAAAAAAAAAAAAACGCCACGACCAGCAGCAGCTTCCCAGTCCCCCTCGCAGCTTTTCTGTCTCTCCCTTAAAAGGCTGGCAGGGTGGAGAGGCTGACGGGCCACACCTGTGTCCCGTCAGCCTGAGTGGCTGCAGCTCCTCCACCCTGCCACAATAACATCTTCCTCTTTAAAATAATAAAAATAGACCTTTTAGAATCCACCTGATTTCCAGTGTCATAGATACCTCTGAACTCCGCTATAATTTAAATTGCACCATTACAATAACTGCATCATACGTAACCTAAATGAATTAAGGTAAATAAGTCTTGTAGACATCGGTACAGGGTCTTTGACAAGGATAATACTCTTAATAACACCTCAAACATCTTGCAAGACTTGTAGGTCATCAAAATATAATAAGTCTATGTACTATGACATAAAAATACATGCAGTCAAATATATTTGCACTTTGGTATGTACCACATGGATGTTGAGAAAAAAAAGTTGTGTTAAAAGAAGAAAAAGAAACCAAATGTCACTGTTACTGCTGCTATAACAATGTGCATGTCTCATTTCCTGTCCTTGTTGGTGTCCAATCTTCAATTTGTAGTCCAGTGATTAAACTTAAGTCTGCTTGCAGTTTCACTGAACAGAATCCATCTATTGTATATTCACTAACGCTGCTTGTGAAAGGGGGTGGATGGATTTCATTTGGGCTCTCTGAGTGGGACTTGCAGAAGGGGGTTGGTTGGAAATGTTTTGTTGCAAAGAGTTCAGCTGAAGATGCACGATTGGATTCAGTGTTCAGATTTTAAATGGTTTGATAAATTTAAGTCGCAGATTAGCTGAGAAGTCTTACGAATTTTGCAAATTTCTGTTGTTTACCTTTGAGTCAGGTGCTTGGAAGTAAATGATTGAAGGATTTAGGGCTGGGCGATTTTGGACAAAAATAAAATCCCGATTTTTTTTTTTCTCTGAAAACCCGATTTTCGATTTCGATTTTTTTGGTAAAACTACAAAAAACAATGGAATAAATTGTTTCAAATATTTTATCTTTATTTTTAAAGAAAAATAGCAAACAAATTTCCCTATTGGGAATGAAGTGCAATTGAAAGATACTGTAAATCCTCCTTGAGTTTAGTAAAGTGACAACATTTACAATTTTCTTGACCAAACAAAGATGACTAGATGAGCTCTGTCTGTAATGCAGCCAGCTGCAAAAAAGGAAAATCCATTTTCCGATTTTCTTTTTTTTAACATCTTGATTAATAAATCCGATTTAGATTTAAAATCGATTAATCGCACAGCCCTAGAAGGACTATTAACTTCTGAAGGTATCTCACAAATGTAATTATGTGATATATTTTCCATAAATCAATAAATTGACTGAGCTTTAAAAAAAAAAAAAGAACCTTTTAGGAAGGCAAACAAACTATTGTATCATGCGTTTACTGTGATGTGTCAGCTACCCATTAGTGATACACTAATATGTGATCACTATTCTGTAACGTGACTGCATTCAAGACAAATGCACTATTAACTCTGTAATGAGACATCTCAACAAACAAAATTAAAGGGACATGTTCCAGCCATCAACACTTAGTTAAGCTTGTGACAATGGAGTGACTCACCATACTCTTCTTTAGCAGAAGTGATGACATGCATTTGCAGTTTGATGTTTTTCTTCTTCTTCTGCTTGAGCCCTGCAGGCATCTCTGCAACACACAAACTAACTCCGAATTTAATGTCAGTTAATAATTTGAATGCTTTAGTAAAGTCTGTGGACATTACCTCAGGAACAATTTTAAATATATTTAACTGAGACTGAGAAAACTGTGTGTGATCTCCGGTTTGACTTGAAATAGTGAATATTGGCAAACGTTTTATATCCTTTCAAATGATATTCTCAAGAGCATGTAGAGAACTGCAGGGTTTATTGGAGACATCCCCTAACATGCCGTATCGAGTAACAAACAGCTGTTTCTCTCATTCACATCAATGGAAAAAGTAGTTTTTACTTGCCTTGTATCAACATTTAAATCACTGGATTATTTTATAAACTTTGTTTTAGTAAAAGGAACACTTGTAGTGTTGTGCAGCGTATCTTTATCCTCAAACAGGCAGAAATCTGATCCGTACTTCCAAAACAAAGTGGGCTCAGCAGCAGCTACAACCCATAGCTACAACAACGAAAGCTTTTATTTATTTATCTTAAAATGATTAAGCGGTGTGTACTAGTTGTAAAAGTGACACCCGCTACCCAGAGAGAATCACAGGAATACATTTCATCCCAAAACCAATGTAAACTACGAAAAATGTCTGCTTTGGATAAAGCTAATCAGCTATCAGTTACTACTAATCAAAAGATCTTGTTTTTGCCTCCGTTTTTTAAACTCACTCCACGGTACCTGAAGTGTTTTTATTTATATGTAGTTGCTGTTGATTTTCTTGGGTACGATACTTAGAAATAAAGTGATTTAAAACCCTGTTTTTACAACAGAAGTGGACGGGAGAGACGACAGTTTTGTCCGACCTGGCAATGGGGGTGGGGCTTCACAAAGGGTTAATTGTCACCATGTACCACCTTTCCTGCGCAACTTATTACACTAGGGCTGGGTATTGTTAAGAACCTCACGATTCGATTCGATATTGATTCGATTCGATATTGATTTAAATGCTTCGATATCGATTCAGTAAGACATAGAAATACACAAATACCTGTTGGCAATTTTTCATTATTTTTATATTCATGCAGGGGGGAAAGTAAGCCGGTACGATCCGGTACTCCGTACCACCAAATGATTCAGTACCGGAAAAAAAAACCCAAAAAAACAAATTACTAACATTATACTTCACATACAGCAGGTCTTGAACTCTCGACCTCACACACCAAAGACGGCAGCACTGACCACTCAGCCAAACGCCTCAGCTCTGCTTCTGAATGGACACACAGTCCTATAAGCCTATCACAAAGACAGAGCGACGTGAGACGGACATAGCGATATAATCTTCCTACACTAAGAGTCCCGACCTGTTTTTTCGTAATAATTTTTAAAATATTTGAACGATATAAATATTAGTAAAACCCCACTATTAGTGCTTTTGTGAATAGTGTATTCCAGTCTTTACTTCCTAAACACACACACTGCATGGAAGGGAGCGTTTGATTTATTGTTCATGTAATGTTACTTTTTATTTTTTCACGACTAAACCATGCACTTTATTTATGTCATTTCCACCAGGCAAGGACAAAAAATAAATTATTCCACCAAAATTACAAAGATTTTTGTGGTTGGCTGACACATTACAGAATATTTCAAATATGCTGGTAAATAATCACACGACAAATAATCACAAATATGATATTTGTGATTGGTTTTCATTCCTCGTTTCAGGAAAACAAAGACAAAAGCGGCAAAAATGTTGAAGTAATGTTTTTTTTAAATGTTTTAAGTGTTTTGCTTTGATGAAAAAAATGCTTAAAGAACAACAGTGGAACAAGATTTTTTTGCTTGTAATGAGAAGATAAATCTTGTCCCACTGGCAGATTTTCCTACTTATTTCAAGTGAAAATTTACTTGAAACAGGTGAAAATGGTCAAATAACAAGTTATTTTTCTGGTGATGACTCTTGTTTTAAGTGTAATGAGATTTTTTGACTAAAAATGAGACATTTTAACTAGAAATAAGACAAATATTCCTGGTAAGATTTTGAGTTTTTGCAGTGAGCGAGACTGCATTTGAAAAAGTTCCAATTTTCTTGACCACACAGATCAGCTACATAAACTTCTGTGATGAGTATTTGCTGGACGTGTTGATTGATACTCTAGTTAAGTTCTGTGACTCGTAACCTTGCCGTACCTTAGTAAGACTGAATTGACGCCACTGAATGGATAACAACTAATTTTTTTTCACACCTGAATATGAAAACTCTTTTTTGTCATATTCTCGTTTCTTTGACATTTGTATCCACATTTCAACCATTAGATACTGCCAGAGTTTAGATAATTCAACATTAATAAAGTCTTGGACAACCCAATGATGGATTTATCCCTTAGTGCTTTCACTACTACATCCAGGGGTCTAATGGGATCTGGCACACTCACTATTATGATGAAGTAGGAAGATGATTGTCAGGACGCTGCCTCTCATCACTCATATTAATCGCATTGATATGTCATTATTACACACTCTTAATGGATGATAGCTTCTTGCAGGCAAGCTCTCGTCTCCTTAACGTAATTGAGTTTGAGGCAATGTTTTTCCTCTCCCGATGCAAATTGCGACTTGAGTGCTGTGTTTCCCGGCGTCTTCATAAAAAGTGTTTCTTCAGTGCTATTTACCAGTGGATTTGAACAGCCCTTCTAGTTTCAAACCCTATTGATCCAGTGACTGTTAAAGGTTACATGGCTTAGGAATGTCAACATCTAATTTACAGGGATCAAAACAAACATATTTTTAGACTATTGATTTAATTTTTTTTTTTCATTTCTCGTATGCCAGACGGAAACACAAAAAAATTCCTGCTCTTCACTGTTTTTATTAAAGTGTTTTTCTTTTTTTTAAGGAAAGACATCACCGATGTTTCTAGAGAAACACAAATGTTTGCTGCCAGAGTTTATTCATATTTAATCCATATTGATGCAAACAGGTCTCGTTGTCATGCAGCAATGCATTCTGGGAGCAGACGCTCTGGTCTCTGCACATCTTTTATAATCTTATTATTTATAATAATTTAAATTATAATCTTTATAATTTTAGGAATAAATCTTCTTCTGTTGCACTAGTTTCCACCAAATTATTTCTTATTTCTGGCAGATTGACACAATCATCAGTTTAAAAATAAATCATCATCTTAATCACTATCAGGTCACTGCCTACGCTTCCATGCAGTCAAAATTGGGGTTAAGGTCAATATTCCGGTTACTGAAACCAGGGCTGTGCGATTAATCGATTTTAAATCTAATCTCGGATTTATTAATCACAATCGATGTTAAAAAAAGGAAAATCGGAAAATGGATTTTCCTTTTTTGCAGCTGGCTGCATTACAGACAGAGCTCGTCTAGTCGTCTTTGTTTGGTCAAGAAAATTGTAAATGTTGTCACTTTACTAAACTCAAGGAGGATTTACAGGATCTTTCAATTGCACTTCATTCCCAATAGGGACATTTGTTTGCTATTTTTCTTTAAAAATAAAGAAAATATTTGAAACAATTTATTCCATTGTCTTTTGTAGTTTTACCAAAAAAAATCAAAATCGAAAATCTGGTTTTTCAGAGAAAAAAATCGGGATATTATTTTTGTCCAAAATCGCCCAGCCCATTGGGGATAATCTGTTTCCATGCGTGAGCAAACAGGGATAACCCTGCATACATGGTAATTAATCATTTGGGATATCTGGATCAAACCAGCGACTAACGGAATTTATGACGCAATTCCAGTCATTTCCACTTCCTGTATCCAAATCCAAAACAACAACAATAACAGCATAATAATCAGACCCGCTGGTACCGTTTTGTTTCTTGGTCCAGTAGTTCTCCTTTTTCAGCGTCTTCCTAGCTTGATCTGGTCTGGCATTCGTACAAATCCTGCTTCGCGCAACTTTTCGCTCACCTTTTTGTAAATCTGGCTATCCGGGTACTTTAAATTACATTTATGAAGTGATTAGTCTCCTCCTGGTCTTGTGTTTCTCCGTGTTTATAAGAACTTCCTGGACTCAAAAGACCAGGATTCCTTGTGAAAAGAACATGCGCAGAAAACAAATTCTCGGCGGGTCCTCCACCGAGTTCTCTCTCATTTTCCGCCTGATGCTGCTCCTGATGCAACGCCCCCACCCACCTCCACCCCCAGCCAGGGCTGCAGAAGGAGGGAGGAGAGGAAGAGGAGGAGGAGGAGGAGGGAGAGGAAGAAGAGGAGGAGGAGGAAGAGGAGGAAGAAGAGGGAGGGAAGAAGAGGAGGAGGAGGAAGAGGAGGAGGAAGACGCTCTGAACCAGGTCAGAAGTGTCGTCTCCGCAGCGACGACACCTCGACCGCCTGGTCCTGCTCCCTGGACCTCCAGCTCCCCTGGACCTCCAGGTCCCGCAGTTGCTCCACCGTCACCACGCTGTGTTTTTCTGTTTAACTGAGCGAAAATCTAAAATGCCGCACACAAGCTAGGTATCACCTATCGAAAATCAGAACGTCAGGGAAACAAATTCAGCAAGGACATCACATTTGCAGACAACTTTTATCTGCGTCAGCCTAAAAGTTTTGCTCATAGGCCACAAAAGATTTGATTCTGCGGTGAGATTTGATTAAACATTTGGCAAAATAGGAGATCCATCCATCCATCCATTCATCCATTCATTCATCCATCAATACTCCCTTCATCCTCTGCAGGGTGGCTGTACCAACAGTTATTAGGTGAGAAGCAGCTACACCCTCACAGATTGCCAATTCATCACAGGGTTCCACAGAGACAAATGAGACAAACAAGCCTTTACGCTCAAACTCACTCTTACGGTCAATTTGGATCATCAATCAAGCAGAAGTGCATGTTTGAGCCCAGTGTGAGGAACCCTGGGAACCCAGAAAAACTACCCACACACACCAGGGGGGAGGTCTCCGTCTGTTCTGGCAGGATTTGAAAGATGATTTGATATTTGATATAAGATTGACACATTACAGAGAAAACACCAACGGATTATTTATTGAATCACGATTACTGAAACTTGATGATTTGGTGAAGTTACAGACACTCACAATCATGTACACAGCTAAATCTAAATTATTACCAGAAAACTTACAATACATGTTTACTTTCAGTTTAAATAATGAAGATAGTCGTAGAAAATTTAATTTTAAACATTTATTTGCCCGAACAACCTTAAAGCAGATGAGCACTTCAATTGTTGGAATTAAGTTATGGAATTCATTAAATTATGATTTAAAGGGCTGTATAAACATATTTCAGTTTAAATATAAATTTAAAGAGAAAAAAATAGCAATGTATGGATGAAATAGTCTAAATATATAATATATGCGTATGGAGACAGACAATTTATTTTCTTGTTTTTCTTTCCTTGTGATATTAACTAAGTAATTGTGCAGACCATCTGTTATTATTGTTCAGTTTTCTTTTGAGGGAGGGGCAGGTAGAATAAGATTTTCTTCTTCCTGCTCCTTTCTGGTTCTGGAATCTGCTTTTGATTGTGTTGTCATTTCACTTGCTTGTTTCTTTTATTTGCATATTTCCATGATCGGAATAAATAAAAATGAAATGAAATGAAATTTTATTTAAAGGGCCTTCTTCTCAACCTATGGTCTGATAAACTCACTGCCACAGGACGTACAACTGTCAGACTCGATCACCACCTTCAAATCTCTTAAAACTCACCTCTTCAGACATGCAGACTCACTATAATCTTGGGACTGGAATGACCTCACTATTGCACTTCACTGTTGTTTTATGTATTGTATTTTGCTATTTTTTAAATTGATTGATTGTTTTTATCGTTATTTTGTACGGCGACCTTGAGTGTCCTGAAAGGCGCCTATAAATAAAAATGTATTATTAGTAGGACCCGAGCACTAAGAGTGCGAAGGCCCTATTGTATCTGTAGGAATTTTTAAGTTTTTATTTTTATTTTTCCGACGAAATGAGGGCCTTTTTTCCCCCTAAACGTGCCCCAAAAGTGACCAAATTTTGCACCAAGCCAGACCTGGCGAAAAATGTGATATTTAATGGTTTGCATTAATGGGCGTGGCCTAATGGCTCAACAGCGCTCCCTAGAAAACTTTGTGCCTCAAGCCCCACAATACGGTTTGACGTACATGCACGAAAATCGGTACACACCATAGCTGATAGTTCCTACTTTCTGCCATAACTTTTGAATGGTATGACATATAGAGTCGTGGGTGGTGTCATTGGACTCGGTTTTGACTCCTTCACCTTAATTGGTGCAAATTAGCCCCGCCCCTTCTTCTGATTGGTCGATATGTGATAGTTCCAATTTTCTGCAATAACTTTTGAATGGTTTGACATAAAGACTCGTGGGTGGTGTCATCGGCCTCGGTTTTGAGTCCTTGACTATAATTGGTGCAAATTAGCCCTGCCCCTTCTTCTGATTGGTCCATATTTGGTAGTTCCTGCGGGCCAGAGACTTCGATGTCCCGCTGTCCCTGAAGGTACGAGCCGCCCCAGGAGCACCGGTTGCTCTGAAATGGTCGTGATCCTGTCGGAATCCTATAAAACTTTAGTCCGCTGGTGGAATAGCGATTCGTACAACCGTTTACGCAACAACCAGACATGTTGATGCTGGGAACAGTTTGTTAAATGCCTGCTTTCAGTCAGAACTGCTGGAGAACAACGCCACTTCTGTTGCCAACATGCGCGCGCAACATTATGTGACGTAGGCTGAAAAAGGGTCAATGCAAATCTTTCTTGGACTTTGAGAAACCATGGGGGGTTCCTTTGTTTCAACCATGCGGTCAGCTGTAAGGAAAATCAAGACTGGTCTCAGAGTTAGGCCTTAAAGGCCATAAAGTCCACTGTTCATACAATCACATAGTTCACATCGGACTGTGGCCCAACAAAGCTTTTAGAATATTTTCAGTTCTACTCTTGTCTAGTCGGATGAAATTAAGATATTAGTAGAGTACTAACAGACCGTAAACAAGCCGGCAGACTACTTTTATCAACATGTCAGTGGTCCATCAGGAACCAAAGCTTGTCTAAGTTGGGGTAAGATAACATTATAGACTATTATATAGTTTGATAAACAAGACAAAGGAAGAATCTGAAATGATTAAAATAAATATTGAGTTATATGAGAGGTAGCATAGTGAGCTGACAGGTTTCCTGGATGGATAAAGCTGGTGAGACAGTAATTAAAGACATCTGCTCAAGCTTCACAGCTGTTTCAGCAGCTGGACTAACGTTAACTAGAACCAGATAGTCGTCCATCATGTATGTCAGCTTTGACTATTGATTATTATTCTAGACCAGGGGTCGGCAACCCAACATGTTGAAAGAGCCGTATTGGACCAAAAATACAAAAAACAAATATGTTTGGAGCCGCAAAAAATTAAAAGTCTTGTATCAGCCTTAGAATGAAGGAAACACATGCTGCATGTATCTATATTAGTTAGAACTGGGGGAAGATTATTTTTTTCATTATGCACTTCGATAAAAAAGTCGAAATGTCGAGAAAAAAGTCAAAATTTTGAGAAAAAAGTTGAAATGTCGAGATTAAAAAGGAAAGGAAAAAAGAAGTTATAAAAGGAAAAAAGGAGAAAAAGAAGAAAAAAAAGAAAAAGAGAAAAAAAAACAAGAAAAAAAGGAAAAAGAGAAAAAAAATATGTTGAGAAAAAAGTTGAAATGTCGAAATTTTGAGAAAAAAGTCCAGTCCAAATGTCGAGATTAATGTTGAAGTACAATCTCGAGAAAAAAGTCAAAATCTCGAGAAAAAAGTCGAAATGTCGAGATTAAAAAGGATTAAAATAGGGGAAAAAATGAGAAAAAGATTAAAAAAAAGAAGAAAAAAAGGAAAAAAATGGTCAAACATTTTTGAAAAAGCTCCAGGAGCCACTAGGGCGGCGCTAAAGAGCCGCATGCGGCTCTGGTTGCCGACCCCTGGTCTATACGAAGCAAATGTCTCCGGTGCTCTGTGGAGAGATGGAACTAAACTCAGGTAACAACCGACAGCTAACACTTAAACATTTCAGCCTGTTTGATTTATTTAGTACTCAAGAACTTGTCTAGATGAAATCAGTTTAAATGAGTTTAGGTGTCTGTTGTTCATCTGTTTAAAAACAAACCTCAAAAACATCTGTTGTGTTTCGGTAAATGAGCACAATGGTCCAGTATTATACTTGGTGTGTGTTTAAAACTTACGGATGGGTTAAATGCATAGATCAAACTCTTATGTGCCTGAGAAACCTGCTTAGAAAAGAAAAGCGTTTTGTTCCCGAGGTTGGCACTTTTCGCCCACTCTAATGATATTTGACCATTACCACCCACTGCTGCATATACCGACTATTGAGCAAGTTACAGCAAAGCTACGACTCTGAACAGTGCTTACTAAATCAGAGAAAGGAGTAGGTGTATGATAAACCAGCAGTATAACAATGTGCAACAGTACTTTCTTTTATGAATGCAAAACAACACGAGAAAAAATGCAAACCAGTGTTTTAAAGTGCATGCTATAATACTTGTGTGCAAAGGAAAATATCTGGATTATGTGTTTTCTTTTGCGCATCCGACTGGTCTGCCTCCCATACTCCATCCCATAATTGACCCTTTGTCAAGCCCCGTTGCCAGGTCGGACAAAACTGCCATCTCTCCCGTCCCCTTCCATTGTAAGAACGGGGTTTTACATCCCTTTATTTCTAATTAATGTACCAAAGAAAATCTACAGCAATTAAAGCTGCAAGCAGCGATGAACGGGCCCTTGCGCGTGCAATTTTCACCAATAAAGGTCAAGGACTCAAAACCGAGTCCGATGACACCACCCACGACTCTGTATGTGAAACCATTCAAAAGTTATGGCAGAAAGTAGGAACTATCAAATATCGACCAATCAGAAGACAAGACCCATGTGTTTTTCCAATCTATCTTATTAGGGCCCGAGCACTTACAGTGCGAAGGCCCTATTGTATCTGTAGGAATTTTTCTTTATTCTTTCTTTTTATTCTGACTAAATGAGGGCTTTTTGCCCCCCTAAACGTCCCCAAAAGTCACCAAATTTTGCACCAAGTCAGGCCTGGCGAAAAATTTCATATTTAATGGTTTGCATTAATGGGCGTGGCAAAATGTCTCAACAGCGCCCCCTAGAAAACTTTGTGCCTCAAGCCCCACAATACGGTTTGACGTACATGCACGGAAATCGGTACACACCTGTATCATGTCACAACTTAAAGAAAAGTCTCTTGGCACCATGGCCCAAACCCAACAGGAAGTCAGCCATTTTTAATTAATTGTGTAATTTTGGCGCAATTTATGCCATTCCTTCGGCCGTTAATATGGCCCGAACCGTAACGTGCACCCAGGTGTGTTATACATCAAAATGTGAGTCTCCATCCTGCAGACGTGACATACTTTTCTCAGTCAAAAGCGTTACCGTGGCGACGCTAGACGCCAAAAAGCGCACCCCCCCTTCATCTGATTGGTCCATATTTGATAGTTCCTACTTTCTTCTATAACTTTTGAATGGTTTGACATAAAGAGTCATGGGTGGTGTGATCGGACTCCGTTTTGAGTCCTTGAACATAATTGGTGCAGGGTAGCCCCGCCCCTTCTTCTGATTGGTCGATATCTGATAGTTTTCTGCAATATTTTTTGAATGGTTTGACATAAAGAGTCCTTGATCTTTATGGGTGAAAATTGCACGCGCGAGGGCCCGTTCAGCGCTGCTTGCAGCTTTAATTATATAAGTTATTCCAATAGAAAACTGCTGCAGGTTTAGAAACAATATCTCTCTGTATAATAAACCTAATACAATGATTCGTAGCTTTATCACTTAGTAAAGGGCAAATATTACCAACATATATGTCATCAGGATTCAACCTTGGAATATTACAATTAGGAGCAAAACACAGTAACCTTCTAGCACCATCTGGTATTGCATCAAACACAACTGAATATTCTCTAGCAGTAACAGGAAAACCATAGATTGAAAGAAATTCTTCATGATTGAGTAATTGACCACTGTCTTTCAATAGTTGACTAACCAGTAAAATATTATTATCAACCCGTCGTTGTTTTTGAATCTAATATCTTGATTGTTCCAAATGAAATATTTGTGGGGAGAGAAATTGTGTGTGTACTTCCTGGACAGGATAATAGAAAGACATTTTGGTTCAAACATTCACTGAAAAGCATCACCAGTTTTCAGGCATTATACTGAGGGAGGGTTATTGTCATGAGGGGTTGGTTCTCTTGGGGAGCCAACTTTGTTTTTATGCTCAGATAACAACCGATATGTCACTGAGAAATCACTTACCCGACCTTTGAATAGTTATTTGACCTTCATTCATTGACATTTATGTGGTTATAGAAAGAAACCCGTAGCAGCCTGCAGAAATGGACTCAAATCAAATCAAAGCAAGTGCAAACTTTGATTCAGGTACCGTGGGATCCCAGCCCCAAAGCAGCCATCTATTTTATCCTTGATTTTAATGAATACTCAATTATTGACACTGGTTAACTTTGCATGTGTTGGTTAAAGGAACGTGCCTAAATTTTGCATCAAACCTCAGCCTGAAATCCGTCCTCTTCACAGTCTGGTCTCATGGAATTTGGTGAAATATTTACAACATGAAAAGCGTGTTATTTGTGCTGATATTCCAGAGTTGTGCCTGTTTTTCATGATGCTCTCCGTGACTTTCAGAGTGATGCACATTTTCTTTCATGCTTGCACCTCGCTGTTACCAGATGGGCTGGGACTCCTCACCCTGGCAAAACAGAGAGCAGATTTTTAATCTTGCAGACTGCATCTCAGACACAGTTTTTGTAACGTTAAATATTTATTTGTGTTTTTGAACATGTAAGCCTACCCAGCTTTAATGCCTTAACCACTCCCTAGTGAATTTTTATCTGATAAATCATGTGACCTGAGGTTGGTGTGTTTTGGCGTTTCTTAGGCTGCGTCCCAATACTCCCCCTCGCCTTCTTCACAATCACTTCCCCTAAATTTTGCGCGTTCCCGTGAAGGTAGTGGTGTCCCAATTCCTCTTTTAGACCCTCCAGAAAAACGCGGGCTAAAATCCTTGATTCTGCGGGCAAAAATCATTGATTCTGCGGGCTAAAATCATTGATTCTGCGGGCTAAAATCATTGATTATGCGATTAAATGTGCAGGTTTTTTATGTGCTTTTATGCGGTGAAATTGCGGAATATGCGGAAAGTTGCAAAATATGCAAAATATGCAGGAAGTTGCGGATTCGGCGCTGAGCTCTTCCCTCTTAAATTCAGCGGGCTGTCTCGTCTGATCTGAGGTCGTAAGAGAAAAAAAAAGGAGAGCAGGTGGAGAGCGGGGCGGGGGCGGCCCGGGGGCCGGCCGCCTCTCTCCCTCCAGCCCGCGGCTCAGTGCTCGGGTGATTGCCGGGCGCACCGGCACGACGAGGGGGACGAGACAGCTCCGTCACCCCACGCGTCCGCCGCCAAGATCCCCCAGTGGATGGGAGCTCCGCCTCCGCCGGCCCTCGCAGGCGCAGTGGTGCGCGGTCAGCGCGGATCCTGAGTCCTCCGGCAGCCGCGCCCCCCGCGCAAGCAGGCTCTCTTTTTCCTCTCACCCCCGCGGGTGAGAGCTGCTGTTTGGGGGGTGGCGGTTTCTGTGAGGGGTGCAGAGGTCCCCAGGCGGGTCCCGCACGTCGCGACCGGGCGTCGCGACATGTCACTCAAAACACTCCCCCCTTTTTCCAAACTTTATGTGAAAATGTGCGGTGATGATGCGGTGAAACCAAGCGAGAACGCATAATTTGCATATTCAGCGCGGACATATGCAATATTAACCCCAGTAAAAGTGATTTTTCTGCACCAGACATTGAAATCCACGGAAGGTCTGTAAATCCACGGACAGCCGTGAAATCCGCGAAAAATTCCGCGATCACGGAATCGCGGATTCCTGGAGGGTCTACTCTTTTCACCTAGGGGGAGGGGGCATAACGAGGGCGAGGGGCTGAGAATAGCCCCTTCAAATCGAGGGTTTTCACATGCTGACTTCGCGAGCGAGGGGCTATGAAAGTTTCCCAGAATGCTTTTCGTCCTCATTTGCGGACTGAATAAAAAAAAAACATGGCAGACATTTCCTAGTGAATAAATCAATATTTTGAGTTAGTTTCTGCATAAAAATGCGTTTTGATTACATTTCTAGCGACAAATGTATATTTTACTTTCATAATATTCACTCAGTGAATGTACATAATCCCTTTTTTGTCCGTTGTTCGCAAAGAATCGGGCCGGAGTAAAGGCCGTTAGGTTACGCCGTAGGCTCTGCGTCGATTTGACTCGCCAACCGAGGGAGCAAGCATTTTTTTGTGAGAAATAGAGAAATAATCCTGTGACTCGTCAGATTTGTTTGATTGGATGTTTCAGATATAATAGTTTTCAGAAACCACAAAGTAATCCAGCTGTTATGTGGGTAATTTACACACTTTCAGATAAAGTTACTGAAGAACACGCCAGAATAAAGGGATTTATGGTTCCGCGTTACACCAACGCAGAGCCTACGGCGTAGGTTACGTACCCTACGCCGTAGGCTCCGCGTCGATTTAGCGCGGACTCAAGCTCCGGAGCCGGCAGACAGAAATCTTGAAATTTCGGAGCAAATTTCTTAACAGGCGTAGCTACAACTGTTAGATTTCATCTATTAAACCAACATCTTCCTAAATGATTTATTTCAGCCAGCGTAATTCTCAACAGAGCTGCAGGTTTCTCTCCCGGGACGACGGAGCAGCTTGACCCGGTGGACACGTCTCTTCTCGGGCTGTGAGCTGAAGCTGCTCCCCGGGGCCGGCGCCTCTCAGCATCTCCGAAAACATCGGGTCAAATTTCTTAACAGGCGTTGTTTGGATAAACTCCCCAGGTTGGGGATCTTAACGGTTACTTTTACGCCTGAAAAAATATTAAAACTTAATAAAGTGCCATATTAACAGCACTACAGCTGAAATTAAAACAGCTTTTGGCTCTCAGCTTCCTGATCAGGGTAGGGATGAAAACGAGGGGGAGTTGGAGAAATGGGACAGGCACCTGGGCCAAGTGCCCTAAAATCTCCCCCTTCTTTTTTAGGGGGTAGGGAAGAAAAGAAGGGCGAGTGAAGGGGAATTGGGATTGGGCCTTACTGTGACTGCAGAAACCTGATTTTCAGTTGACATGATAAATAATCTAAATTAACTTCATATTAATCTCATTTGTTACCCAGTAGCACAAATCGCTTAAAACAACCCCCTTTACAGTCTATTTGCACAAACCATCCAGTATTTTCATATGTCTGTTATGTTGGTTTCTCTTCTCCTTGAAAAACAGACATGTGCTGGTTTTCAGTAACTGAAATACCGAGGACTGTCAAACCTCCACATCTACATTCTCAAGGCCAGGTTTTGTGAATGTAACATCTTTTCTTTCACACTACAGTGAAAGAGCTGCTGCATAATTTAGTGGTCTAGAGTAGTGACCTTATCCAAGTTTATGACAGGGGGCATTTATTATGTTCTTTTTCATATTTCTGTAGCCTGTGGAAGTCTAAGCCTTTTATTTATTTTTTTATTAACAGTTCGTGTTTAAAAAAAAAAAAAAAAGAAAAAAGATTGACATCCAACGAAGTTTATGAAAAATAACCGTGACTATGTGTGGGTTTTGTTCCCCCTTTGAGGTCTGAATGCCTCCCAACATAGAAACCCTTTCTCCCAAAACTAAAGGAAACTGTTAACAATTATAAAGCATAATTAAGAGTTTAATTACACGACTGAATGTCAAGCTTTTTTAAAATGAACATTAACAGTACAATTCCTCTATTTCAGTACATTTTTCTATCGGAAAGGACGTGAATGGGAGGGGTACCAGAAACCGTTCATGCAATAGAAGTTTGGCAAAGTGAATAATTATGGCACAACACTGCAATTTTTAACAAAAAGTAGTTTTAGGGATTTTTTTTTTTTTCTTCACCCAAGCAATAATGATCAACCAGGCTAGTATCAGCTAGTTGCTGCTGTCAAACTGTGTCTGTTGAAGATCTGCTTGAGCATTTGTTTTGGGAGAAATCTCACTTTAAGGTTCTAGAAGTGGTCGGCTGCACCAAAATTAATCACACACACACACACACTCGCTTTTGCTATAGTGATATATGAACCTTTATTACCAGCCAGAAAAGCAAGCATTTGCATAGAAGACACACACACAATTCCTTTTTTTGCTAGGACAAGGTGTCAAGTTATCCCCCACAAATGGCAGAGCAATATTACACACACACAATTACAAAGGGCCAAGGCCTCATACTCTTACCTCGACACGAGACTGGAGAGCCGAACAGTCCTGATACAGAGTAGGCCAAAGAAACCCCGCTGGGCGTCGTGCACTAGACCCACAGCAGACTCTGAACCCGGACTTCCGGCTCTCGCGTCTTTATACCTTTCTACTCAGCACCCTGCGGAACCCCAGAAGTGGAACTGCTGGCTCTGACTTTTTGCATTCATGCCGTCTCCAGAGAGAGTTTGGCCTGTAATTTCTATCAATGGTGCGAGTCATCGCAACAGTTGTTGCCAGGCAACAAACACAACACTAATGCATTCATGATGAACTCTGAAGATTTCAGCCACAAATTTCCAATAGTTTCTCACCTAATGTTTACTTCAGTTATATATAATTCATCATTGGGAATTAATAAAGTGTTATTTAATTTAATTTAATTCAGTTCAATAAAAAGGGAAAAAAAAGACATTCATGGAGTGGAATAGGAATGCCAGTGAATATTGTAGGCCTTGCGGTACAAACTTGTTGATCTAAAGTGCCATTTTGGTTGTATTAAATAGCAGTAAAGGCAAAATAGGGCCGCTGCCCTATTTTGATTGGTTCAGTGTGATCTGTACAAATAGGAATGGTACAGTGTTTTTTTTTATGAGTACAGCCCAGAAAAGCTGATGCTTGGATGAGAAAAAGCCTTTCACCTGTAATGAGCTGGGTTATAAATTGAGTGGAGGGATGGAATAGAATAGAAAGTACTTTGATTTAGGCTGGGCTTTGTAGAAGCTGGTAAACATACTGTAAATTAAAACAAACATAAATTGTCTAAAGGGTGTGGAGTCTGCATAAACCCTGTGTGAAACCCCCAACTTGGAAAGAGCTTCTTGCAACGGAGGGAAGATTCCAACAAGACATTTTTTTGTCAGTGCAAATGGAAATGTGAAGTCTTTATTTTAAGTGTCAAAGATAGAGAAAGTGCAGAACAGAGGAGCAGGGCCAAAGCCAAAATGATAATGCAACTGGTTGTTATCCACTTATGTACTCTGGTACCTGACAAAATGCTTGCACACAGAGTATTTTCATCCAACACATTTCTGCAAATCCTTTCTGGATGCAAAGTTCACGGACGCGTTTGGTACAGGACGTAAAACAAATCCATGTCATGGGCTGTCCCGAGTTGGGGGTCTCTTTTGTATTTTATATCTCATCACACAAGGCAGTAAAAAAAAAAAAAAATCTTACCCCTTTCAAATCTGACTTTGAAGCAAAGTGAAGAGAAATGTTCTTGGTTTTCTGGTGATCCTGCTGTGTGAGACGGGCCGCTGGCTGTTGGCATGAAAAGAAAAAAATCTGTGTGTGTTTATGCATGCATTTATTCTGTGTGCTTGTGGCTTCTGGTGTCTGGAATTACTTCCTTGCAGAGCATGCGTCGCAGGGCTGTCTGCTGTATCAAGGAAACAGAGTTACCAGTTAATCTCATCTGACAGAGGCCGTCTGTTACAGTGATGTGATACAGCTTTATAGCAGCTGAAGCCCAATTAATACTCTAGATGTGGTCTGAGCAGGAATTCAGGCAGGAAAACAGAAACAGGAGATCGCCTCCATACACAAATGTATTATATTACATGTTACAGATGGTTGTCATAGCGACACGGCGCATACGTTGAAATACATTTGTCAGCAGAGTTGGTGTTTGTTGGTAAATTAAGAGAGATTTGCAGAACATAACTGAACAGCTCCCACTACATCATGCTATTGTTGTGATATAATGTTTATATATATATATATATATATATATATATATATATATATATATATATATATATATACATACGTCTCTGCAAACGTCAGTTACGTCTCTGCAAACATCAGTTACGTCGCTGCAAACAACAGTTACGTCGCTGCAAACATCAGTTACGTCGCTGCAAACAAAAGTTACGTCGCTGCAAACGTCAGTTACGTCGCTGCAAACGTCAGTTACGTCTCTGCAAACATCAGTTATGTTACTGCAAACCTCAGTTACGTTGTTTCAAACGTCAGTTACGTCTCTGCAAACGTCAGTTACGTCACTGCAAATGTTAGTTACGTCACTGCAAACGTCAGTTACGTCTCTGCAAACATCAGTTACGTCACTGCAAACCTCAGTTACGTTGTTTCAAACGTCAGTTACGTCCCTGCAAACGTCAGTTACGTCTCTGCAAACAAAAGTTACGTCGCTGCAAACAAAAGTTACGTCTCTGCAAACGTCAGTTACGTCGCTGCAAACAAAAGTTACGTCACTGCAAACAAAAGTTACGTCACTGCAAAACAAAAACTTATGTCGCTGCAAACGTCAGTTACATCTCTGCTAACGTTAGTTACGTCGCTGCAAACGTCAGTTACGGCTCTCCAAACGTCAGTTACGTCTCTGCAAACGTCAGTTACGTCTCTGCAAACGTCAGTTACGTCTCTGCAAACGTTAGTTACGTCGCTGCAAACGTCAGTTACGGCTCTCCAAACGTCAGTTACGTCTCTGCAAACGTCAGTTACGTCTCTGCAAACGTCAGTTACGTCTCTGCAAACGTCAGTTATGTCTCTGCAAACGTCAGTTACGTCTCTGCAAACGTCAGTTACGGCTCTCCAAACGTCAGTTACGTCTCTGCAAACGTCAGTTAAGTCTCTGCAAACGTCAGTTACGTCTCTGCAAACGTCAGTTACGTCTCTGCAAACGTCAGTTACGTCTCTGCTAACGTCAGTTACGTCTCTGCAAACGTCAGTTACGTCTCTGCAAACGTCAGTTACGTCGTTGCAAACGTCAGTTACGTCTCTGCAAACGTCAGTTACGTCTCTGCAAACGTCAGTTACATCTCTGCAAACGTCAGTTACATCTCTGCAAACGTCAGTTAAATCACTGCAAACGTCAGTTACTGTACGTCTCTGTAAACGTCAGTTACATCTCTGCAAACGTCAGTTACGTCTCTGCTAACGTCAGTTACGTCTCTGCTAACGCCAGTTACGTCTCTGCTAACGTCAGTTACGTCTCTGCAGATGTCAGTTACGTCTCTGCAAACGTCAGTTACGTCTCTGCAAACATCAGTTACGTCTCTGCTAACGTCAGTTACGTCTCTGCAAACGTCAGTTACGTCTCTGCAAACTTCAGTTACGTCTCTGCAAACGTCAGTTACGTCTCTGCAAACGTCAGTTACGTCTCTGCAAACGTCAGTTACGTCGCTGCAAACAAAAGTTACGTCACTGCAAACAAAAGTTACGTCACTGCAAAACAAAAACTTATGTCGCTGCAAACGTCAGTTACATCTCTGCTAACGTTAGTTACGTCGCTGCAAACGTCAGTTACGGCTCTCCAAACGTCAGTTACGTCTCTGCAAACGTCAGTTACGTCTCTGCAAACGTCAGTTACGTCTCTGCAAACGTCAGTTACGTCTCTGCAAACGTCAGTTACGTCGTTGCAAACGTCAGTTACGTCTCTGCAAACGTCAGTTACGTCTCTGCAAACGTCAGTTACATCTCTGCAAACGTCAGTTACATCTCTGCAAACGTCAGTTACATCTCTGCAAACGTCAGTTAAATCACTGCAAACGTCAGTTACTGTACGTCTCTGTAAACGTCAGTTACATCTCTGCAAACGTCAGTTACGTCTCTGCTAACGTCAGTTACGTCTCTGCAGATGTCAGTTACGTCTCTGCAAACATCAGTTACGTCTCTGCTAACCCCAGTTACGTCTCTGCTAACGTCAGTTACGTCTCTGCAGATGTCAGTTACGTCTCTGCAAACGTCAGTTACGTCTCTGCAAACATCAGTTACGTCTCTGCTAACGTCAGTTACGTCTCTGCAAACGTCAGTTACGTCTCTGCAAACTTCAGTTACGTCTCTGCAAACGTCAGTTACGTCTCTGCAAACGTCAGTTACGTCTCTGCAAACGTCAGTTACGTCATTGCAAACGTCAGTTACGTCGCTGCAAACGTCAGTTACATCTCTGCAAACGTCAGTTACGTCTCTGCAAACGTCAGTTACGTCTCTAACGTCAGTTACGTCTCTGCAAACGTCAGTTACGTCTCTGCAAACGTCAGTTACGTCATTGCAAACGTCAGTTACGTCTCTGCAAACGTCAGTTACGTCGCTGCAAACGTCAGTTACGTCTCTGCTAACGTCAGTTACGTCTCTGCAAACGTCAGTTACGTCTCTGCAAACGTCAGTTACGTCTCTGCAAACGTCAGTTACGTCGCTGCGTTTGCGTGAAAGTTGAAGAAACAACAAGGTATCTGCTCTAATAGGACTTGGTCCTACTGTATAAGTATAAGGTCCTTTATTAGAAGGTGACTGTTGTCTTTGTTTTTTTACATTGTGGACATAGCAATCATGTTTTTAGTAAAAAGTGCAAGAAATAACACATTTACTGTTGATGGGGAAAAAAGCGCCGCACAAAATAACACAAACTGCATTTCCCTTTGGAGACTAATGCTGTAAATTGGTCAACATGCCACAAAAGGATGAAAAAAAAGTACAAATCCACATCATTACGGTGACTGATTACTCTTCTTTGAGCTCACACAGTTGGACAGTCAGTGAAGCACAATGACGCTGGTGATGTTCGGAGTTTCCTTCAATAATCCGTCACACGCAGCTACGTCTGCATCTTTATATCTGAAACCGTTTCAGCTCAGAGCTGAATCAATGTACCCGTCAGATGAATCTAGGTGAGATGGAAATCCTCTTACACACCTCTGATCACCTTGGGCTATGAAGACACCATGTGGATGCAGGTTTAGCTCGGCTTCAGACACACGACTCGGACACAATGGGGAACATGAAAGGCAGCGAACGCCGGGACGATTGCATCTCAGACTCCTTGCACGGCTCTGTGGGAGACGTCAGAAACAACACTTGTGGTTGGATTCAGAGGACTAACGCAGGCTGACAGAGGCTAGTATGTGGTCGGGGTTGGACGAGTGTTGGGTGTTGTTTGACTGATGCATGCGGTGCATCAGATGTGCTTGCATGGCTGTAAAAAAAACAAACCAAAAAAAAAGATTTTCAAGCACAGAAATAGAACGATGTTCACTGGCACATATTTGGGCTTCTAGATTGGATGCTGTTACCGACACATTTCATCAAAAAATCTTTGTTGGTCAACAGGCTTAGTATATCAGGCTGTTCATAACCAGGAACTGTAGGGGCCCCTGTCCAATATGCAGTATATTCCTTTCCCGCATCAGCTACAAATGAGAAAAGGTCTGGATGCTGTGAGAAGAAAAAAAGAAATACAAAAATAAAAGAGAGAGAGCTGAGCCAAAAAGTAAAGCTTGGAGTTCGGTCGCTGGTCCTCAGAATCAGCTTTATTCAGCATCTACATAAACACATACAAGGTTAATGTAGGTCTAGTTAACAAAATATAATACATAATCAATAATGAAAAAAGTTGAAAATAGTAAAAAAAAAAAAATCGAATAAAAGATTTTAATGTTCTCCAGTTAAAGGAGCATGAGGCAGGATTGAGGCAGGATTTATGAAAAAAATTCGTATACGTTTTAAGTTTTCTAGTAATAATGTCAGATGAAGAGTTCCAAACGAAAAATAATGAGCTCTCTAGTGTATCTCTCCGTTGCCTTGAACAGGCTGTGTGCTGCAAAATGTGCTGCAATTGTTGGGCCGAATTTCCTGCGCTGTCCTGCGGATGTGACATCAAATTACGCTGCATGCACGTTCTCCCCGTTCTCCCGTGCCGGCTTCGCTGTTGGCTGCAGTACCCCCGACGGCCGTCGTAGCGAAGGTGGCGCCGAGTGCCTGGCCACGCGGGACAATGCCCCCCACGACCCGGACCCCCTGCCCCTTCGTCTATGTGCGTATGAGTCGTGTAGGGGGGGAAGGAGGGGGAGCAGAGGCCGAAGCCAGGAGGCAGGACCAGCAGAGCCGGCCCTGGAAGGACGCCAACGCTCCCCCACCTGCCATCCAGTTGACAGGGGCCGGCCCTCCGAGCCGGGCCAGGGCCCCACCGCCCCTCCACGAACTGAACTCAGATATTTGGGTACCTGAAATGACAACCAAATCCCCAAACTCCAATATAACACAAGTCTGGGACTTTATGTGTGGCCACCCTGATATTTGGAGGATCCTGTGACATCACCGACCCACATCATACCATTTCATTACGCTTCAATGTGGCCAGCTTCAGACCAAGCTGGATTTGCCGTATCTCAGGAATATGATGTTTCAATAATCTTACACTTTCACGTTTTAATAATCAGAAGCCTTACCTGCAATGACTTTTAATTGCGGTGACGTTAAGCATTGATGAATTGATTTGTTGATCCCCTGCTGCTTCAAGTTGAACTCTTCATGCACTGATGCAGATCAGCCAATAACGTTGCAGATAACAAACAAATTGTACATAAAGACTGTTTCAAAACACTTGACTTACTGCTGTACTTCAGGAAATTGAGCCTTTGTCAGTCTTCCGATTGGTCCCTGACTGACCGATCAGAAACATCATCCTCCGTTGCTGCATCCGGTTTATCCGGTTGGACCAAACAGCCGTTTCTCTCATTCACATCAATAGAAAAAGTTTTTACTTGCCTTGTATCAACATTTAAATCACTGGATTATTTTATAAACTTTGTATTAGTAAAAGGAACACTTGTAGTCTTGTGAGGGTGCAGGGTATTTTTATCCCCAAACTGACAGAATTCTGATCTTAAATCTGAAATCTGGTCCGTACTAGCGGCTACAACCCATAGCTACAACCACAAAAGCTTTTATTTATTTATCTTAAAATGGTTAAAAAGTGACACCTGCTAACCAGCAAGAACCACAGGAATACATTTAATCCCAAAACAAACGGTAAATCATGAAAAATGTCTGCTTTGGATAAATGTGGACGGCTAAACTAAATTAGTTAAAGTTATAGTCTGTGATGTTGGAGAGCTAGCAAGATTTGAAAGTGGCACCTCCTCTAAGCCCCGCCCCCTCCTCCCCCTCCCATCAGCGCTCCTTCCAAAGCCACGCCCCCACAAACTTTGGGGAACGCATATTTGCAGGAGTCAAGTTTCCCTGGACATTTTGGACAGCACATTTTCAACAAAACCCAATCAAAGTTATGGGGATCGTTTATTTTTTTATAATTTTATTTTTGTATAAATATAAAAAAATATCACAGGATATCTGTACCGTTTCTGATTGGGTGGGTCATTTTTAGACACAACAATGAATGCATACCGCAAAAGTGGACCCGAAGTCCCAGCAAAATGAGACAACAGAGAAGTTCAGAACAGCAGACAGAGCACACACTGAAGGCTGATTTATGGTTCCGCGTTACACCAACGCAGAATGGTGCGCGTCGCTGCGTACCCTACGGCGTAGCCGTGGCTCCAGAGCCTGCAGCAGAGCACCACAGCACCGCAGCCCCCGCCACCGGCGCTCCGCACCGGCGCTCCGCTAGTGGGGAGCTAGTCTGCCAACTACACCGTACTTGGCACCAATCGCAGTATAAAAGCAATAAACTATGCCAGACTGTACAGTTCAACAGCCACACTTTAAAGTTTGACATTTCCCACTTCCACATACTACCAAGTACGGTCTAAAACCGCTTTTTAAACAGAAATGTGTCACTAATATCAGTTTTTTCCACTGCCAATCACGTGAATATGGTGTATATACAGTGTTGAATCAAACTTCTACTGATAACTTCTGCAACCTACGTTTCCTGAAGGCAACATGACTGAGGAACGTCCCCCGCCTTCTCTGTTCTGCTGTCACTCATGATGCCACGCCCCTCTCAGTTGATGCCACGCCCCCCACGCCACATCAGGGCCAAAAGTCTGAAACTGAAAAAAAAAATTGAAACTGAAAAAAAAAGAAGTGAAACTGGAAAAAAAAGATGTGAAACTGAAAAAAAAAGATCTGATAACAAAAAAAAAAAAATTAAAACTGTAAAAAATAATTTTCAGGTTCAAATTTTATTTTCAAATTAGCAAAACTTTTGGCCTTGATTTGGCTCCATAGAGATGACAGTGTAGTCCGACCTGACAACGGGGCTTGATAAAGGGTCAATTGTGTCAGCTAAGAAAAAGGAAAGAAAGGAACTTACTATCTGCCCATGTAAATGTTTTAGAAAGACAAATGTACGGATGAATTAAGTGTTCTCTGGGAGTAGGACGATTTAATGCTGCTATTCTTAACTTTTGCAAATCTAACAGGAAGAAATGGAAGAATGTATTAAAAGTCTGATTCACGTCTGGAACTGGAATAAACTGAAAAAGCCTGATACGTGTTCAAATGCTGGATTATTTTCCCCTAATCAACAAAGAGAGAGGAGCCTTTCCTACACACGTCGGTAGAAGACATGTCATTGGATTGCTGAGGATTTGCTGCAGTCGGATGTGAGGGGTGTTCTGATCTTCCCTTCTTTACATTTTTATTAAAGTCTTTCATAAGCTCTTTTGTGGTAATAAAGAACTTGCTTAATTTGCAGGTTTTGCATTTCTGCCTAGAATGTGTAACAACCCTTGTAGTGAAGGGAACATGGTCATAAACTAACTCATATTTTAGCTCAGGGAACACCAGCTCTTGATGATTTAAGAGGGGTTACAGCTAATGGGTGATATTTTACCGTTCACGATAAACCGTCAAGAAAATTCCTCACGGTAAGAATTTGTATCTCACGGTAAAAACGATAAATTCCTGTTGATGACGTTTTTGTGTAAAACTGATTTAAGGAAGGAAGGAAGGAAGGAAGGAAGGAAGGAAGGAAGGAAGGAAGGAAGGAAGGAAGGAAGGAAGGAAGGAAGGAAGGAAGGAAGGAAGGAAGGAAGGAAGGAAGGAAGGAAGGAAGGAAGGAAGGAAATGAGCCTGAAAGAAAGAAAGAAAGAAAGAGAAAAAAGAAAGAAAGAAAGAAAGAAAGAGAAAAAAGAAAGAAACAAAGAAGGAAGGAGAAGAAAGAAAGAAAGGAAAGAAAGAAAGAAAGAAAGAAAGAAAGAAAGAAAGAAAGAAAGAAAGAAAGAAAGAAAGAAAGAAAGAAAGAAAGAAAGAAAGAAAGAAAGAAAGAAAGAAAGAAAGAAAGAAAGAAAGATTGGTGTAGTTTAAGGCCCAATCCCAATTCTCCTTCACTCGCCCTTCTTTTCTCCACTCGCACTTCTTTTCTTCCCTAAGCCCTAAAAAAGAAGGGGGAGATTTTAGGGCACTTGAGATCTAGGGCACTTGGCCCAGGTGCCTGTCCCAATTCTCCCCCTACCCCTCGTTTTCATCCCTTCCCTGATCAGGAAGCAGAGAGCCAAAAGCTGTTTTAATTTCAGCTGTAGCGCTGTTAATATGGCACTTTATTAAGTTTTAATATTTTTTCAGGTATAATGGTAACCTTAAGATCCCCAACCGGGGCTCAGTTTATCCAAATAACGCCTGTTAAGAAATTTGACCCGATGTTTTCGGAGATGAGAAGAGCCCCCGGCCCCGGGGAGCAGCAGCAGCTGTTACCACGGTAACAGCAACCTCAGCTCACAGCCCGAGAAGAGACGTGTCCGCCGGCTCAAGCTGCTGCGTCAGCCCCGGGAGAAAACTCTCTCCCGGGACGCAGCTCTGTTGAGAATCACGCCGGCTGAAATAAATCATTTAGGAATATGTTGGTTTAATAGATGAAATCTAACAGTTGTAGCTACGCCTGTTAAGAAATTTGCTCCGAAATTTAGAGATTTCTGTCTGCCGGGTCCGGAGCTTGGGTCCGCGTTAAATCGACGCAGAGCCTACGGCGTAGGTTGCGTAACCTCCGCCGTAGGATCTGCGTTGGTGTAACGCGGAACCATAAATCCCTTTATTCTGGCGTGATCTTCCGCAACTTTATCTGAAAGTGTGTAAATTACCCAGATAACAGCTGGATTACTTTGTGGTTTCTGAAGACTATTATATCAGAAACATCCAAAACAAATCTGACGAGTCACAGGATTATTTCTCTCTATTTCTCTGAGACCAGTCTGCCTGTTTGCCTTCGGTCGGCGAGTCAAATCGACGCAGAGCCTCTTTTTTTCATACCCCCTTGCTCGCCAAGTCAGCATCTGAAATCCCTCGATTTGAAGGGGCTATTCTCAGCCCCTAGCCCTCGTTATGCCCCCTCCCCCTAGGTGAAAAGAGGAATTGGGACACCACTACCTTCACGGGAACGCGCAAAAGTTAGGGTTAGGGAAGAAAAGGAGGGCGAGGGGGAGTATTGGGACGCACCCTAATAGTATTTATTATCTTTTAGAGCAGTGTTTTGGCTCCAAAGACTGAATGTGGTGATAGATTTATAGTTACAAAGATGGAGTTGAATTGGTATTTTTTTATCGTCATTTTTATCGTTATCGGGATAAATGCCAGAAATTATCGTGATAATTTTTTTAGTCCATACCGCCCATCCCTAGTTACGGCACCTACGGTGGCAGATTCAAGAATAGCCAGCTCTTTTATCGCCTTTTAGTGGTTTAGGAACCTCAGATTCTCATAGAATCTCACAATTAATCTCAGAAACATATATATCTTGACAATTTTGAATGAATGAGTATTGCAGGGCCAGCAACATAAAATCTTAGGTCCATGTTTTATGGTTCAGATTGTAGATGTGAATATTTTAAGTGAACACATTAGGCCACTTCAGATGTTAAGAGAATTTGCTCAGGTCCTTGTAAAATGTCTCTGATCCTCTGGTCAAAGTACAAAGGTACAAAAGTGTCACGGCTTTGTGCTTTCTACTTCAGAGGGCGAGCAATGAGAAGTGAAACTGAATGGAAATGAGGACGGTAGACTCCACTCCTACCAGGGACTTTGATGTGAATCTGATCACTTCACAAAACACAATCTTAGTCCGAGGTGGCGCCTGAACCAAGTTACAAGCTTGTCTCTTTGACTTTGTAATCACTTCAGACTCGCAAATATATGTTCCCAAACACAACCTCATTATCCATGCAGGATTCTGAGTGGGCGGGGCTATGATAATGAGGCATGTGCTGAAAAGTGGCCAAAGCTCCGGCCGGCGGAGTTGTTGTTGTTCCAGCCAGAGTTGGTTGTGGGTTTGGTTTCACGCATCGGAGGCCGACCGATGTAAATCGCTCCATCGTTACGTAACTTTGGGGAGCAGAATCTTATTGGCTCGTAGATCCACGTCACACTGGACGGCTCATCCAGGCGGCTGTACAGACTCTGCAGAATCTGGTTGTTTCCTCCTTCTCTGAGTTGGCAGGCTGAGGGGAGACCACTTTATATATGTTAAAGCAAGAAAAAACCTGTTTTTCAGAATAGGTCCCCTTAAATCTGGACATTTCGACTTTTTTGCTCGAAATTTTGACTTTTTTGCTCAACATTTTGACTTTTTTTCTCGACATTTAAAAACATTTTCTCGACATTTTGACTTTTTTTCTCTGCATTTTTACTTTTTTTCTCGACATTTTTACTTTTTTCTCGACATTTTTACTTTTTTCTTGAAATTGTACTTCAACATTAATTTCAACATTTTTACTGTTTTCTCGACACCTCAACTTTTTTTCTCGACATTTTGACTTTTTGCTCGACATTTTGACTTTTTTTCTTGACATTTTAACATTTTTTCTCGACATTTTGACTTTTTTCTCGAAATTTCAACTTTTTTTCTCAAAATTTCAACTTTTTTCTCGACATTTTGACTTTTTTCTCGACATTTTGATTTTTCTCTCGAAATTGTACTTCAACAATAATTTCAACATTTCAACTTTTTTCTCGACATTTTGACTTTTTTCTAGAAATTTCAACTTTTTTCTCGACATTTCGACTGGCGGAGTTGTTGTTGTTCCGGCCAGAGTTAGTTGTGGTTTCACGCATCGCTCCGTCGTTCCGTAACTTTGGGGAGCAGAATCTTATTGTCTCGTAGATCCACATCACACTGGACGATCATCCGGGCGGCTGTACAGACACTGCAGAATCTGGTTGTTTCCTCCTTCTCTGAGTTGCTGAGGGGAGACCACTTTATATATGTTAAAGCAAGAAAAAACCTGTTTTTCATAATAGGTCCCCTTTAAGTTAGAGAAACATTATAACAAGAAAATCAGTATAAATGATGAAAGAGGCTTACTCAAAGGTTTCTGTTAAGATTTGTGCTGCCACAAAGACCTAATGCCATGCAGATATGTACTGTCTCAGGACAAAACCTATTCCCTCTTTTAAAAGTTGAAACTGAAAATCCTGATTGAAGTTTTTACACATTTAAAATGTGTTAGTTTTAGTGTTAGTGTGTCTTGGCATGTCTTCTAAAGATGCATCAGTATCACACGAAGCTGGAATGACTAATGCTAATTACTGTCTCTCGCTCCCATGGGCCTAAATGAGGAATAAACTGATGTCTGTTTTCAAAAGGCTTGGGCTGGGGGTCAGTGGGGTCAGTGGGGGTGACAGTTTCAGAGAAGTGAAGAATGGACTAGAGTATACAGGGTGTCTATGGGTCTGACCAAGTTAAATGTAAGACTTTTTAACACCAGTTTCAAAATAAATTTAAGACCAAAAAGACAAGTCACTAAAAAATCGAGCGCTGAGTTCGAGGTTGCCAGATCTGACAGGTTCCAGTCCAAACGTGACGTAAAACCCACTGAAATAATGAAAAACCAGCCCGAATGATACATTCATTATATTTAATCTGTCAATTATTAAATGTGTAATACATTTCAAGTCATAACCAAATGAAACCAAAAAAAAGTTCAGGCTCCAAACAAAGACTGCAATTAAACTGAGTAGATTAAAGCAAATATAATATCAGTGAGTTTATTGTGTAAGTTTCTACTTTTCTCTGCCATAATGGAAACTTTTTTGTTAATAATTTATCCCAAATATTTAGTAAAAACCAGGAAAAGCAGCCCAAATTGTATCAACCCGCCCAATTGGGCTGAAATCCGCCCAACCTGGCAACCCTGACTGAGGCGGAAAACAGATTTTTCTAGGGGGCGCTGTTGAGCCATTAGGCCACGCCCATTAATACAAACCATTAAATATCACATTTTTCGCCAGGCCTGGCTTGCGTGCAGAATTTGGTGACTTTTGGGGCACGTTTAGGGGGAAAAAAGGCCGTCATTTCGTTGGAAGAAAAAAGAAAACAAAAACCATTCCTACAGATACAATAGGGCCTTCGCACTGTAAGTTCTCAGGCCCTAAATAGATGCATACATAATGACTGAGGCGGAAAACAGATTTTTCTCCTCAAAATGATTAAATACACTTTTCCTTTTCTTTTTTTTTTCTTTTTTTTTTTTTAGAAAACCAGAACAGCCTAAATTTTTTTTTTTTACCTTGTCTGCACACATATTAATGATTGATACCATGTAGGTAAAAACCAAAGGCATATATATGTGCATTATTGCTATATTTAATATATATACATATATACGCCTACATACGCATACACATACATACATACATACAGTACATAAATATATACATAGAAACCCAGTGTTGGTGGGGGGTGGGGGGGTGACATCCACTGCCAATCCAGGAAGAAGGAACACACAGAGGCACAGAACTAACAGGTCTGTGAGAGCGGAAGTCTTACTGGTTGACAGGTGATCAAATACTTATGTCATGCAATAAAATGCAAATTAAT
The DNA here is from genome assembly GCF_033807715.1 of Cololabis saira. Taxonomy (NCBI): domain Eukaryota; kingdom Metazoa; phylum Chordata; class Actinopteri; order Beloniformes; family Belonidae; genus Cololabis; species Cololabis saira. Next base: position 4,276,563 of record NC_084597.1, on the reverse strand, counting down.
TACTTAAAAATCATACAATGTGATTTTCTGGATTTTTTTTTAGATTCCATCACTCACAGTTGAAGAGTACCTATGATAAAAATTACAGACTTCTACATGCTTTTCAAGTGGGAAAACCTGCAAAATCGGCAGTGTAACAAATACTTGTTCTCCCCACTGTATGTCTATGTGGCTATGTGTATGTATGTATGTGTGTGTGTGTGTGTGTGTGTGTGTGTGTGTGTATGTATGTATGTATGTATGTGTGTGTGTGTGTGTGTGTGTGTGTGTGTGTGTGTGTGTGTGTGTGTGTGTGTGTGTGTGTGTGTGTAATAAACCAAACAAAGCTCCACCTGAAGTGTATCTATAGTGGGGGAGGGGGGGGAGCAACCCCGCCACCCGCGAGACCAGAGGCCGACACGGAAGAGCCCGGAACCCAGGCCACCAGCAACCCCACAGAGGGGAGAAAAGGGCGGGAAGAAACTCACCGCCAGCGAGGCAGAGCCGCCCTGGCCGCCGACGCGGGCAGGTGCACCCGCCCCCACAAAAGTGGCTCTCCAAGACCACAGGGGCGCCCCGCCGCAGAGGCAGCGGGGGGACCGGAGACGGGCCCGGAGAGAGGGAACCCCCCAACAGGGCAACACCTGCGCAGGCCCGACAACGGAGGGCCCCAGACCCAGGCATCCCATTCATTCATCCATTCAACTATCCGATATCTATACTAATAATAATATGATATACTATCACTATAATTTTTTCCTTTTCAAAGTGTAAGAAAACCTTTAAATGATGCCCGGATAAATTCCCTCTAAAATTAATATTCAAAAGGTCTGGAGTTTTGTCTGGAGTCTGGAGATTTTTTTTTTTCTTTTCATTGTGGCCAAACCAAGAAATCGGCTTATTCTGTAAAAGAAAGAAAGCACTGATGAGCTCAACAACATTAAGGCCTGCAAGGACAACAACTTACGTATATATCACCGCTAAATCTTTTCCTTTTGTGAAGAGAAGAAAACCCATCCCAACCACAATAGTCTTTAACGCTGGAGACGGGAGGTGCATCACTGCCAACATCTAACAGAGAGGGCTTCCCCTCATACCGTCCTCAGCCTGCTGCCCACTTCCTTGTGAAAATAATCAAACTATAAAGACCTTTATCCCCTCTAATTCTTGCCTGTCAACTTGCCATTGTATTGTGTATTTTAAGAGGCTTATCATCCGCATATGAACTCAGTTCCAGCTCTGTCTTGACTAAGCTTCCAGCTCTGGATGCTGACAACGCTGACAGTGGAAATTAAAAGTGAAGGATTGAGGGAAAGCTGCAGAGCACCCCTGAGACCTCGCTGGTGTGGGGAAGGAGCCATCAATCTGAAAACTTATGCTGGTTAAATATTCACATTGATTTCTATTTTTTAGATTTATGTTTTGGGAAACATCCAAAAGAGTGTATCCCTTTCATCCATTGGATGGTTATATGTTAAAGAGCATATTGCAGGTTGGAGACCCCTGTGAATCAATGTGTAGGAAAATAATGTAGGAACTGAATTTTCATTGAAATATGCATAAATATATACTACAGTGACCTCCGGAGTTGTTTTTGTGAGAGTATTTTACTTCCGCATCTCAAAAAGCTGAACCGGAAGTGACGTAGCATTGGGGAGCGCGGTGAATTCAACAATAGGAAAAATAATGGATCTTAATGTTAGTTGTGACACTGAAGATGTTGTGAATGTGTATTCACACCAATAGGACGGGCCACAGCCTTATAATTACCAACCCGTTAGGCCCCCCACGTTCTTTTGATTGACAGCTGACACTCGCTTTTTAAAAGGCTGATTTATGTGTCCGCGTTACAGCAACGCAGACCCTACGGCGTAGGTTACGCGGAGACGCACAGAACGCTGCGTGCGCCGCATACCCTACACCGTAGGCTACGCCGTCGATTTTACGCGGAACCATAAATCAGCCTTTATTCACTGCAGCACCCGCCCGTGCTCCTGAAAGAAACTCTGAAACTCCTTAAAAATGGGTGAGTACTTGTAATCTGTCTACGTTTGTACTTTCTAAACAGAAAACAAGCTTATTATCTTATCTTTTTTCTGATTAAATGCATCCGAAATAGCCGGGTATTTTTAAAACCGAATATTTCCCCCCCTTCGTTTATAAAATAATTTGTATCCACATTACATCGTTGTTAAAAAAAAAAAAACCTTCCACACATAACCGAAGATATGCGTTTTCGACCACATTTATAAGCATTCCAAACCTGTAGATCATCTGGTCATCCGGCCTCCGGGCCGCCTCTGCCCCGTTAAATCGACGCAGCCCTACGCCGTAGGGTACGGCGTAGGGCTGCGAGGTAGCATGGATCAGCAGAACCACCGGGCTTTCCTCCGCGACCCGTGCACCCCATATATATGTATGAATGAATAAACAGAGCAGTTTCCACATTCCTACGGTGCTGGAAAGAAATATCCCATAACTTGGACCAAAGTGGTTTGTTTATTAAAAAGTAATACAAACCTAATGTTTTCTGGTTTCAGACTAAAATGTCTCCTTTATTAGTGATGGAGTCATCGGTTGCCTCAAGTTTTTCAGTTTTTCTCGCCCACAGATTCCAGCTCATCCTGAAGATACACCCGCTCCTCTCCTCATCATCATGAATACCACTTTTTTTACACTGACAATTAGAAAGATAAATCCTGAATCTGAGTCATTCAAAGACAGTCGTCTTTCTTCTACCTATTTCCTTTTTTCATTTAATCATTCAGTCATTTAAACTAAATATCGTTGTTAGCTTATCATTTGGGCTTTGAGTACAATGGCCAGATGTAGAGGGTTGTGTTTCTACCCCGTGTGCTCCAGAAAAGCACATTAGGTGGAAAGTATTGAATACTCCATAATGGGAAGGAGAAAAGAGCAATTTTTTTTTATTTATGGTAATTAAGCAATTAGGGAAACCTTGCTGACGGAGACAGACGTTCAGCCTGCAGACTTTACCGGGCAGACATGTCATATTAAAAATGTGCTGACTTATACAGACACTTCAGACCGAGAACCTGAGAGCAGACAACGGTTTCAGAGAAGGTTTTAAGCAGGAAGCAATTCAACACTAATGGGAGATAAATGGATGAGATTCTTACATGCATAACAGTTCTCAGAAATCTTCAATACATGACTGCAAATTAGGAATGGGTGATATTTTACCGTTCCAGATATACCGTCAAAAAAATTCCCCACGATAAGAATTTGTCATCTCCGGGTGGCCGGGGATTGCCTGGGTCGCGGTCCGCCGCCGCGGGATCCCTGGCTGCTTCTTTCCGCGCCATGGGGGCCCCGCCCGCGGGCCCCCTCGGCCGCCGCCGGGGGGGGGGGGGGGGGGGCTCGCAGGCGGTGGTTTGCCTCCCTCCTACTTCTCCCCTCTGTGGGGTTGCCGGTGGCCTGGGTTCCGGGCTCTTCCTTGTCGGCCTCTGGTCTCGTGGGTGGCGGGGTTGCTCCCCCCCCTCCCCCACTATAGATACACTTCAGGTGGAGCTTTGTTTGGTTTATTACACACACACACACACACACACACACACACACACACACACACACACACACACACACACACACACACACACACACACACATACACACATATAGTCATTTAGTCACATGCATACACACACACACACACACACACACACACACACATGCATGATCATATACATACACACACACACACATAGACATACACACTGGCTTGTTCACCTGCATGCTGGCTCTCTAGTTTTTGGGTTTAGGTAGCGGTAGCGATAGCTTAGCTCAGACTGCGATCAGATCTCAAGATTTAGGTCGATTGCTGTTCGTGTTTTGGTTGGCTCCGTGCCGGTTTCGTGCTTTGTTTGTGGTTTTTTGTTGCAGATCTCCAGTGCTTGACGTGTGTCTCCGTGTGTTCCTGCTTCCTGGATTGGCAGTGGATGTCGTCACCCCCCCCCACCCCCCCCCCCCCCCCCAAAAAAAAGAAAAAAGAAAAAAAAAAAAAAAACACTGGGTTTGTATGTGTATATTTATGTATGTGTACGCATATGTGTGCGTATATATATGTATATATTACATATAGTAATAATGCACATATATACACTTTTGGTTTCTACCGTCATGGTATCAATCAATAATATGTGTGCAGACAAGGTAAAAAAAAAAAAAAAAAAAAAAAAAAAAAAAGAATTTGTCATCTCGCGGTAAAAACGATAAATTCCCGTTGATGATGTTTTTGTGTAAAGTCGGATTTATGGTTCTGTGTTAAATCCACTCACAACGTACGTGAAGGAAGGAAGGAAGGAAGGAAGGAAGGAAGGAAGGAAGGAAGGAAGGAAGGAAGGAAGGAAGGAAGGAAGGAAGGAAGGAAGGAAGGAAGGAAGGAATGAGCCTGAAAGAAAGAAAGAAAGAAAGAAAGAAAGAAAGAAAGAAAGAAAGAAAGAAAGAAAGAAAGAAAGAAAGAAAGAAAGAAAGAAAGAAAGAAAGAAAGAAAGAAAGAAAGAAAGAAAGAAAGAAGGATAAATTCCCGTTGATACGTGTTTGTGTAACAAACATGGCGGATCTGAGTCATTCCAGTTTTGTAGTACAGATGTAACTCATTTAATTGTTTTTTATTAATTCAATATAATTGGTGTAGTTTAGTAGTATTTAGTATATTTTAGAGCAGTGATTTGGCTCCAAAGACTGAATGTGGTGATAGATTTATATTTACAAAGGTGGAGTTGAATTGGTATTTTTTTATCGTCATTTTATCGTCATATCCATCGTTATTGGGATAAATGCCAGAAATTATCGTGATAATTTTTTTAGTCCATACCGCCCATCCCTAGTGCAAATAGTCTTTTCCAATGCTAATGTTGCTTAGACAGTGCTAGCATGATGGACAGGGTTTTGACAGGCCTCGTTCGTGTTTTTTACACAATTTGCATAGAGAGGCATTTTTGGTGTGTATTCATAGCAATTGTTAATATTTCTACATAGTAAGAACAAAAAAGGAAACCTGTCACACTGACAGTAAAGGATTCTGTTACACCTGAAATAATCACACTGTAAATGTGGTTTGTTGTTTTGTTATCCAACACTCGAACAACCGAGGCGGTCTCTCGGACAGTTAGGGATTATATTACGTGAATAATTGAAAGAAAATACACACAAGTTGCAGCTGCTACCTATAATTATTATTATTAAAACAAATACAAACTAAATAAAAAAAAAAACAATAAATCTTGACAGAATCCAGAAAAGCACACACAGTTTTTTGTGTGTGCTTTTTTGCACACACATTTTTATATGTAGTTTGTTAAAATATCATGTTTTGGGGGTTTCCTGGTGCCGTAAACATATTTTAAAACTGAATTTATGAAATAAAAATGTTCTTATTGTCAGAATTGTATTTCAATTCTCTTCCAATCTGGCTGATTGGTCGATATCTGATAGTTCCTACTTTCTGCAATAACTTTTGAATGGTTTGACATAGAGACTCGTGGGTGGTGTCATCGGACTTAGTTTTGAGTCCTTGACCTTTATTGGTGAAAATTGCACGCGCGAGGGCCCGTTCATCGCTGCTCGCAGCTTTAATTTTTAAATTACATTTTCATCTGAAATTTTTTTATTTCATTAAAACTGGTTCAAATTTCAATGTTTTTTGTGGAAAAGCAGTTGTTTTTAAAGAAAATGTTGTGTCCATACTGTGACTTCCACAACCCGCATTTAGGTGACGTTATAAAATAACAATTCCTTGTTTCTTTGAGCACCTCAACGTTTAAACGAGACCTTTGCGGCTAAGTTTTATGGAACATATCAGTGTTACATACACAGGAACACGCCTCTCACACATTTAATTTGTACATAAAATTTTAGAGCCAAAGGTTTATGCAAACACATAGTTGTAAAATAGAGGTGTGCTGCTTTTTTCAGTGGTTAAACAGGACATAGGGAGTTATACATGGAAAAATAGAAACGTTAGTTGGTCTGTAAATTTTAATGACACTGTATGAATGTTTCACTTCAGTATCCAACATTCATTTTGGATTTGCTGTTCAATCGTGAAAAAAACATACATTGATCCTTGGCATGAACATCAAGGTTTCACCGCTGGATTGAGACATCACAACCTCGGCTGTGCGTCTTCCTGCAGGGAAATGACCTATTTCATGTACATGAGATGTTATACATCCCTTTAACTCACCCCATATGTGGAATTATTCACCTCCACAACTGATAACGGTACCTGGACTTGAATCTCTGACATCAGACTTTACACAAGCGTGTGACCTTGAACTTATGTTTAATGGCCTGGTACTATTTTTGTTTGAATGTGAATATTTTTAGTTTGGCATCATGTGTATCTCTGTTACAGCTCAACATATAATATCCAATAATCACTAGTCTGGAAAAGGCTCAAAGGAATGTACTGAAATTACATTCTTATTTTTAAAATGATATAAAATAAGAATGAAATATGAAAAATGGCAATTACTTTAACAATTATTTTACTTTAAGCCTCTGAGAAGACTCAAATGTCATTACACTGAAGTGATCGTGTGGATATGGTCTCTAAAGACAAACGGAGGTGTTTTTAACAATGTATAAAAGGTCCATTTGTACAGAAATCTTGCCATACCTTAGCTTTGACTGAATTGACGCCACTGATGTTTATTTGTTTATTTATTGAGATCCCCATTAGCTGCAGCAGAAACTGCAGCTATTCTTCCTGGGGTCTTAACAAGAAAATGCAATACAAAAGAAAACATAGAAAAAAACTTAAAAAAATAAAAACACAGAAAGAGCAAGAAGAAAAAAAAAATATGTATACAAAATCAAGATATCTTAAGGATCAAGACAAGAACAGAAACCAAGTCAACTATATCCTCCCCACATATACCTCATATATACATTATATATACACATATATACATACACACATATACACACACACATATACCCATCATATAATACTCTATCATGTGAACCTACTAGAGTCCACCAAAGTGAAAGGCAGTAAATCTTTAAATTAAAAAAAAATATTTAAATTAAATTATTATTATTAATAATAATAGTAATAATAATAATAGTAATAATATTAATAATTTAATACATTTAAGTTAAATTTAAATTTAAAAGTCTTTAACTTTAAATTTGGCCCAAAAAAACTGTTTTTATTAAAAAATATCAATATGTTAACCTACTAAAGTCCACCAAAGTGGAGAATGTAGCGCTCTTAGACGTGCACCGCTGGAGTTGAGGTTTCCCATGGAGTAATTAATCATTTTTAATATTAAAATAAATAGTGCATTTTATTTTTATGCATAGTTCATTTTAAAGAGGTGTTTTTATAACTCTCCAATGACTGGACGAGTTGGGAGGCTGATGAAGATGTAACAGCTTCGTAAAGCAGTGAAATACACTGCTCTGCTTTAGATTGTCTTATTTTATGATGTAATTGGTGTTAACCCCCTTTGCACGTCTTTATCCTTGTGCAGTTAACGTCACTCTTGTAAAGTTAATAACCTGAGCCAAACTGGTGAACATCTTACTCATAACTGGCTGTTTACATGATCATATACAGGGAAAAAGGCAAAGCTCGAGGAAACTCGTGCTTCATTTGAAGGTTGTTGAAATAAGACTGGTCACATGATCATTTGGTATTATATAAGCTAGAGATGGGCGGTATGGACTAAAAAATGTATCACAATAATTTCTGTAATTTATCCTGATAACGATAAAAATTACGATTTAAAAAAAACCAATTCAACTCCACCTTTTTAACTATAAATCTATCTCACTCTCAGATCCACCATGTTTGTTACACAAAAACGTATCAACGGGAATTTATTCTTCTTTCTTTCTTTCTTTCTTTCTTTCTTTCTTTCTTTCTTTCTTTCTTTCTTTCTTTCTTTCTTTCTTTCTTTCTGGCTCATTTCCTCCATCCTTCCTTCCTGCTCCCGTCCTTCCTTCCTTCCTTCCTTCCTTCCTTCCTTCCTTCACGTACGTTGTGCGTGGATTTAACGCAGAACTATATCATCAACGGGAATTTATCATTTTTACCGTGAGATACAAATTCTTACCGTGGAGAATTTTTTTGACGGTTTATCATGAACGGTAAAATATCACCCATTCCTAATATAAGCTACACATTTCAGCCAATATATAACATATTGGTTATAGTTTTATATACATTTATATCGTTAGGAAGTGTTGGACCTCATTGATGACTTTGCATCCAGAAAATAGAGTCCTGATTTCAGACCTGTTAGACCTGCATTGAGGTTTTTGTGGGGGGTTGAGGTGGAAGTTACTTTTGATGAGTAATTGATTGCTATTTGTGACTCGGATTTCTTTATTTATTTCATTTTTAAGATTTTTATTTAATATTTATTCATTATTTCAAGTTGAAGTTTTTTTATTAACTTTTTTTAATTTATTTCAGGTTGAAGTTTTTATTTACTTTTTTCTATTTATTTTAGGTTGAAGTTTTGAATTTGATATTTCTTGATTTCAGGTTGAATTTTTGAATTTGATATTTATTTATTTCAGCTTAAAGTTTTTTATTTACTTTTTTTGAGTAATTGATTGCTATTTGTGACTCAGATTTGTTTATTTATTTATTTATTTATTTATTATTATTAGGGCCTGAGCACTTACAGTGTGAAGGACCTATTGTTGAGATGTTATCCTCCTTTTTGTTTTTTTCCTCGTTTTTATTTTTCCGATGAAATGGGGGTCCATATTTGATAGTTCCTACTTTCTGCCATGACTTTTGAATGGTTTGACATAGAGAGTGGTGGGTGGTGTCATCGGACTCGGTTTTGAGTCCTTCACCTTTGTTGGTGAAAATTGCAGGCGCGAGGGCTCGTGCGTCGCTGCTTGCAATTAGGGCCCGAGCACTTACAGTGCGAAGGACCTATTGTATCTGTAGGAGATGTTCTCATTCTCGTTTTTATTATTTTCCTCGTTTTCCTAGTTTTTCTTCCGACGAAATGAGGGCCTTTTTTCCCCCTAAACGTGCCCCAAAAGTCAACAAATTTAGCACGCAAGCCAGGCTTGGCGATAAATTTGATATTTAATAGTTTGCATTAATGGGCGTGGCCTAATGGCTCAACAGCGCCCCCTTGAAAACTTTGTGCCTCAAGCCCCACAATACGGTTTGACGTACACTAGGGCTGAACGATTAGTACGCGCGCCTTACGTTGCGCGTACCGCGTACCCTACGGCGTAGGCTCTGCGTTGGTGTAACGCACCTGCAGCCCGACAGCTCATCAGGAGGTTAAACAGCGGGGCTGCGAGTTGTTCATTGCTGGTTCGTTTTGTTAACTCTGTGAGCTTTGTTGGTTGGTTTGTTAGTTTGCTTGTGGTTTTTTTTCTCTCTGTGATTTTTGAGTTATTTGTGAAGAAGTTCTGACTTCCCTGTGAGGAAGGTTTTTTTGTTCCCTGTGGGAGTTTTTCTGTGTTTTTCTATTAAACTACGTCTCGTTTTGGCTAAAGTTTAACCCGGTTTGGTGTCGTGTGATTGGGTTCAGAGAGAACGACCCATGTGTAGACGTGTTAAAGAGGTAAAGCCACAGATTTGTTTTCTTTATTGTTGTAATTTGTGCTTTAAATAAATCTGACATTGTTTATCATAAAACAGACTGATTAATTGCTTGTGTAGTTGAACAGGACCTTGAAAAAATAATCGCATATTAAATTGCAATCGCAATATTGAGGAAAAAAATCGCAATTAGATTATTTTCAAAAATCGTTCAGCCCTAACGTACACGCACGAAAATCGGTACACACCTGTATCATGTCGCAAATTAAAGAAAAGTCTCTTGGGGTCATGGCCGAAACCAAACAGGAAGTCTTTATACGGTCATTTTGTACCCATGATACATTTGGGATGGGGAGAGTGGTGAGGGTGTGTGTGTGTGTGTGTGTTTGTGTGTGTGTGTGTGTGTGTGTGTGTGTGTGTGTGTGTGTGTGTGTGTGTGTGTGTGTGTGTGTGTGTGTGTGTGTGTGTGTGTGTGGGGGGGCTCCAATAACATTTTGCTTAGGGCCCCAGTTCAGTCGGGGCCGGCCCTACGTATATCACATCCAAATGCTTGAAACAGTCTCTGTTGAAGGATATCTTCAAATATATCTAAACTTGTTCTGCCGTTGATTTAGAAAAACACATTTGGCAAATAAACCCATGTTCTCTTTGACAGGATCAGCACACACAGCCGTCTTTTTATAAGAACTGGGTCCTTTTTATTAAGTTCACAGGGTTTAAACTCATTTACGTCAGCGACAGATGTTTAGACGCTGCTAAAGCTTTGATTTGGAGCGATGGCCTTTACTTAAGACCAGTGAACTGACCAGCTTAGTCTGGCCGTGTCATCATCCGTGGCTGGACATGCTCGCATTATGCTCCAAATAACACGGACTACATAATGAGCCAAGTGTATGCTGATTTTTAAGAGTTAATTAATTTCCTGTGGGCTGTGTCCGTGTTGATTAATGACGGCGATGCCGTCGGCATGCTGAGTGGTTACTTTAACGCTGGAGATAAATCAGTGGTGCACTGAGAAGCATCATGTCCCAGCTGTGTCCAACATGTTCACTGTAACCGGCTTCTTGACCTGAAGCACAATTAGGGCGACGTGGACCAACATAATCATAAGTCTCGTTGTTTGTAGCTTGTAAGACAGAAGGCAGATGACACGTCTGCTTAGCAGAGCCACGAAAGTCACTTTGTTTATGTTTTTATTTGCTTTCTTTGCTGAGATTCTTGTCAAGCTTCATTTGATTAGGGGAATTAGGGGAATTAGGTGCAGGAAATGTTCTGCACAAGTACCTTTACGTACCGATCAGCGAGAGATCAGGGCCATTATGGGAATAATTTTACATAATGTAATATTATATTTCTACCCTCGAATGATAATGTTTTTGTGTTTGTGTGTACATATATTTATATAGATATTTATGTATATTAGGCATGGGCTGTATGGACTAAAAAATGTATCACGGTAATTTCTGGCATTTATCCTGATAACGATAAAAATGACGATTAAAAAATACCAATTCAACTCCATCTTTTTAACTATAAATCTATCTCTCTCTCAGATCCGCCATGTTTGTTACACAAAAACCTCATCAACGGGAATTTATCTTTCTTTCTTTCTTTCTTTCTTTCTTTCTTTCTTTCTTTCTTTCTTTCTTTCTTTCTTTCTTTCTTTCTTTCTTTCTTTCTTTCTTTCTTTCTTTCTTTCTTTCTTTCTTTCTTTCTTTCTTTCTTTCTTTCTTTCTTCCCTTCCTTCTTTCCTCCTGCTCTCTCCTTCCTTCCTTCCTTCCTTCCTTCCTTCCTTCCTTCCTTCCTTCCTTCCTTCCTTCCTTCCTTCCTTCCTTCCTTCACGTACGTTGTGCGTGGATTTAACACCCAATTGGGCTGAAACCCGCTCATCCTGGCAACCCTGACTGAGGCGTCTAACTTGGTAAACAGGTTTATTTCTCCTCAAAACGATTAAATAAACTTTTCCTTTTCAAAGTCTGAGAAAACTAAATATTCTAAAATCTTTCCTAAAATCCTTAAATAAGGCCTTATTTAAGGAAAATTGAATTTAAGACCTTTTAAGGTCCCGCGGCCGTAATTCTCCACTAGGACCCTAGCAAGGTATTGAGCTCACAGTCAGGAACAAAACCTGCAATCAGACCAGGATATGGGTGATTTCTCCCTATATTACCATTATTACCATTTTATTTATATATACCGAGTTCTGGACAAATGATTCAACCTCACTGTTGCTGAGGACCATTACTACTGAACTTTGGAGCTGCGCCCAACATGATCCTCACAGTAACGATACTGACCAAAGATACAACACGGCCAGCCATCTACATTCAAGGCAAGTTTATCTGTATAGCACAATTCAACACAAGGTAATTCAAAGTGCTTTCCATCAACATTAAAAGCGGCAAGACACAATTAAACAGTAAATAACAAATAAAATGAAATAAAATGATAAGAAAAGAGGTTAAATAATAAAAAGCACAAGTTGTTAAAAAGTAAGGGCAGTAGATCCAGCAGGTTCATCACATTCTTAAAATGGCAAGAATTACGTTTCTATACGGTCAAAACGTACAAAGACCGGGTCAAATACAGTATTACAAAAGTAATTAAACAGAAAATATAAATGACTATGAACTTTGAAGTCAATAATTGTAAATATTTTGTAAATATTATCAGTTTTTTTGGTGTTTACTATTTTTTTTCTCTCTTGTACATACTCTTTTTCTACTTTTTATATTGCTCTTTTTTATTATTTAACTATTTTTTTTTTCAATATCTTTTTATTTCACAAAAGAAAGGCAATCACAAACATCCTAAATGACAGTAGGTCTTAGAAAATTATTTTGTGCACACAAGCCAAATCTGGCCTACAACCCCACCCCCCAAAAAAAACACATAAACATACACACGAAAAAAATAAAGAAAAATAAACTGGGGGAAAAAAAAAGTAACAGTAGGGGCATCAAAACTCTAATACCTACTGATACATAAGATACATAAAGTAATTGACAGCAATAAAACAGCAATCAGCGTGCAATGAAGTTTACAATGAATTAAGTTCTAAGCCAGAAAATAATGGGAACCAAAATTCTTGAAAAAGATAGCCACGGTTATATTTTTCCAATTATTAGGGCCCGAGCACTGAAAGTGCGAGGACCCTATTGTATCTGTGATGTTTATTATTATTATTATTATTATTATTATTATTAGGGCCCGAGCACTGAAAGTGCGAGGACCCTATTGTATCTGTGATGTTTATTATTATTATTATTATGGGCATGCCAAGTAGTGGCATGACCATATTGCAATCGTCCAGAATGGCCCAAAAGGCAATGTTGCTAGCGTTTCGCTAACATGCTAAAGTCACAAAGGTCCCACTGCGCACCAGCGGGTGTAAAGCATGACCCCGCTCTGTTGTGGGAAAAAAAAATCCCCAAAAAATGAAACACGGCCGAGAAAACCTGAAAAATGAAGGCGTTAAATTAGTATCTAGAAAGGTTTCCCTTTTCTTATTATTATGGGCATGCCAAGTAATGGCATGACCATATTGCAATCGTCCAGAATGGCCCAAAGGGCAATGTTGCTAGCATTTTGCTAACAAGCTAAAGTCGCAAAAGTCCCACTGCGCACCAGCGGGTGTACAGCATGACCCCGCTCTGATGTGGAAAAAAAAAATCCCCAAAAACTAAAACACGGCCGGAAAAACGAGGAAAAACATGAAAATGAAGGCGATATATTAGTATCTAGAAAAGGTTTCCCTTTTCTTTTTATGGGCATGCCAAGTAATGGCATGACCATATTGCAATCGTCCAGAATGGCCCAAAGGGCAATGTTGCTAGCATTTTGCTAACAAGCTAAAGTCGCAAAAGTCCCACTGCGCACCAGCGGGTGTACAGCATGACCCCGCTCTGATGTGGAAAAAAAAAATCCCCAAAAACTAAAACACGGCCGGAAAAACGAGGAAAAACATGAAAATGAAGGCGATATATTAGTATCTAGAAAAGGTTTCCCTTTTCTTTTTATTATTATTCTTATTCCGCACTTTTTTTCGTCCGTTAATGCGGCCCGAACCGGAATGTGCACCCATGCATGGCATACATCGTTGGATGCGTCTCCATCATGCCTCGATGGGCATTACTTTTCTCCGTAATAGGGGTTACCGGGGCAACGCTAGTTGCCAAAAAGCAAAAAAAAAGGCGAAAATTCCCACGCTTATTGCTCGGCCGAACTTTGTCGTAGAGACATCGTTCAAACTTTCAAACACTCGGCCTGATTGTCCCTAAAGGTACGTACAAGCTCATTATGCCAAGTATTACAGTTTTTGTGATATTGACCTTTCTTTTTTTTTTTTTTTTCCATTTGACTTTGGACGCTTGTTGCTAGGCAACAGGTTATCGTAGAGACATGGTACAAATGTTTCCCGACTCGGCACGCTGTTGACTTCAACATACTCAAATTTCATGAAGCTGGGATTTAAGGAAATTTTATGTCAAAATCCAGGCCACATGGCCCCATTCATTCGGATGGAGTTTTTTACCATGGTGAAAAATAAACCTATCCGTTAACATAGCCTGAACCGGAACATGCACCCATACATGGCATACATCGTTGGATGCGTCTCCATGGTTCCTCGATGGGCATTACTTTTCTCAGTAAAAAGTGTTACCGTGGCAACGCTAGATGCCAAAAAGCAAAAAAAAAGGCGAAAATTCGGACGCTTATTGCTCGGCCGAACTTTATCGTAGAGACACGGTTGAAACTTTCAAACACTCGGCCCGATTGGCAGTAACGGCCCCTACAACCTCATTATGCTAATTACTACAGTTTTCGCGATATTGACCTTTCATTTTTTTTTTTTATTTCTGTTTGAATTTGGACGCTTGTTGCTAGGCAACAGGTTATCGTAGAGACATCGTACAAATGTCCCCTGACTCGGCACGCTGTGGAATTCAACATACTCAAATTTCATGAAGCTGGGATTTAAGGAAATTTTATGTCAAAATCCAGGCCAAATGGCCCCATTCATTCGGATGGGGTTTTGTACCATGGTGAAAAGAAAAACCTATCCGTTAACGTAGCCTGAACCGGAACGTGCACCCATGCACGGCATACATCGTTAGATGCGTCTCCATCTTGCCTCGATGGGCATTACTTTTCTCAGTCAAAAGCGTTACCGTGGCAACGCTAGATGCCAAAAAGCGCGCCCCATTAATAACTATTGGGAGCACAGGAATGAATGAAATACAAGCGTAAAAACACCTCAAACTGACATAGAACCACCCCGAACACAACCACTACAGCCCCAAACCAAAGCAGCAAGAGGGGACGAATGGGCGGTAGGGCATGCCCATATCAAAATTTCCAGAAATTTTCTAGTTATGGGCATGCCAAGTAGTGGCATGACCATATTGCAATCGTCCAGAATGGGCCAAAAGGCAATGTTGCTAGCGTTTCGCTAACATGCTAAAGTCGCAAAGGTCCCACTGCGCACCAGCGGGTGTAAAGCATGACCCCGCTCTGTTGTGGAAAAAAAAAATCCCCAAAAAATGAAACACGGCCGAGAAAACCTGAAAAATGAAGGCGTTAAATTAGTATCTAGAAAGGTTTCCCTTTTTTTATTATTAGGGCCCGAGCACCTTCAGTGCGAAGGCCCTATTGTATCTGTAGGAATTTTTTTTCTTTCTTTCTTTCTTTCTTTCTTTCTTTTTTCTTCTGACGAAAGGAGGGCCTTTTTGCCCCCCTAAACGTGCCCAAAAAGTCACCAAATTTTGCACCCAAGCCAGGCCTGGCGAAAAATTTGATATTTAATGGTTTGCATTAATGGGCGTGGCAAAATGGCTCAACAGCGCCCCCTTGAAAACTTTGTGCCTCAAGCCCCACGATACGGTTTGACGTACATGCACGAAAATCGGTACACGCCTGTATCATGACGTAACTTAAAGAAAAGTCTCTTGGCGTCATGCCCGAAACCGAACAGGATGTCGGCCATTTTGAATTAGTCGTGTCATTTTGGCGAAATTTATGCCATTCCTTTGGCAGTTAATACGGCCCGAACCGTAACGAGCACCCAGGTGTGTTATACATCAAAATGTGCGTCTCCATCCTCCGACACCACGCATTACTTTTCTCTCTCAAAAGCGTTACCGTGGCGACGCTAGACGCCAAAAAGCGCGCCCACCCTTCATCTGATTGGTTCAGACAGAAAAAACTTTGCGCCTCAAGCCCCATAATACGGTTTGACGTACATGAACGAAAGTCGGTACACACCTGTATCATGTTGCAACTTACAGAAAAGTCTCTTGGCACCATGGTCGAAACCGAACAGGAAGTCGGCCATTTTGAACATTCTGAATGAATCACGTAATTTTGGAGCAATATATGCCATTCCTTTGAGAATTAATACGGCCCGAACCGTATCATGAACCCAGATGTGTTATACATCAAAATGTGCGTCTCTATCCTGCGACTACGCGCATTACTTTTCTCTTTCAAAAGTGTTACCGTGGCGACGCTAGACGCCAACAAGCGTGCCCCCCCTTCATCTGATTGGTCCATATTTGATAGTTCCCCAAAAGGCACCAAATTTGGCATGCAAGCAGGGCCTGGCGATAAATTTGATATTTCATGGTTTGCATTAATGGGCGTGGCAAAATGGCTCAACAGCGCCCCCCGGAAAACTTTGTGTCTCAAGCCCCACAATACGGTTTGACGTACATGCACGAAAATCGCTACACACGTGTATCATGGCACAACTTAAAGAAAAGTCTCTTGGAGCCATGGCCGAAACCGAACAGGAAGTCGGCCATTTTGAATTAATTGTGTAATTTTGGCTAAATTTATGCCATTCCTTCGGCAATTAATACGGCCCGAACCGTAATGTGCACCCAGGAGTGTTATACATCAAAATGTGCGTCTCCATCCTGCGACACCACGCATTACTTTTCTCTTTCAAAAGTGTTACCATGGCGACGCTAGACGCCAAAAGGCGCGCCCCCCCTTCATCTGATTGGTCCATATTTGATAGTCACAAAATTTTGCATGCAAGCCAGGCCTGGCGATACATTTGATATTTCATGGTTTGCATTAATGGGCGTGGCCTAACGGCTCAACAGCGCCCCCTAGAATACTTTTCTCTGCCATAACTTTTGAATGGTTTGACATAGGAAGTCATGGGTGGTATCATGGGACTCTGTAATGAGTTCTTAAGCTTCGTTGGCCTTAATTAGCCCCGCCCCTTCTTCTGATTGGTTGTACCGATTTTCTGCTATAACTTTGGAATGGTTTGACATAGAGAGTCGTGGGTGGTGTCATCAGATTCTGTATGGAGTCCTTGAGCTTCGTTGGCCTTAATTAGCCCCGCCCCTTCTTCTTATTGGTTGTCCCGATTTTCTACTATGACTTTGGAATGGTTTGACATAGAGTCCTGGGTGGTGTCATCAGATTATTTATGGAGTCCTTGACCTTCATTGGCCTTAATTAGCCCCGCCCCTTCTTCTGATTGGTTGTCCCTTTTTTCTGCTATAACTTTTTAATGGTTTGACATAGGAGGTCGTGGGTGGTGTCATGGGACTCTGTAATGAGTTCTTAAGCTTCGTTGGCCTTAATTAGCCCCGCCCCTTCTTCTGATTGGTTGTCCCGATTTTCTGCTATAACTTTGGAATGGTTTGACATAGAGAGTCGTGGGTGGTGTCATCAGATTCTGTATGGAGTCCTTGACCTTCATTGGCCTGAATTAGCCCCGCCCCTTCTTCTGATTGGTTGTCCCTTTTTTCTGCTATAACTTTTGAATGGTTTGACATAGGAAGTCGTGGGTGGTGTCGTTTCTGATATGCTTATGGGGGGCGGTGGCCGTGAGTGCGAGGGCCCGTTCATTGCTGCTTGCAGCTTTAATTATTCTTATTATTCCGCACTTTTTTTCGTCCGTTAATACGGCCCGAACCGCAACGTGCACCCATGCATGGCATACATCGTTGGATGCGTCTCCATCGTGATTCGATGGGTATTACTTTTCTCAGTAATAGGGGTTACCGTGGCAACGCTAGTTGCCAAAAAGCAAAAAAAAAGGCGAAAATTCCCGCGCTTATTGCTCGGCCGAACTTTATCGTAGAGACATCGTTCAAACTTTGAAACACTCGGCCCGATAGTCTTTAAAGGACCATACAACTTCATCATGCTAGTTATTACGGTTTTTGCGATATTTAACTTTCAATTTTAAAAAAAAATCACTTTTATTTTGGACGCTTGTTGCTAGGCAACGGTTTATCGTACAGACATCATTACAACATTGACCAACCCGGGACGCTTTGTACTGCAACATATTTTAGTCTCGTCATGCTAGCTATTACGGTTTTTGAGATATTTCACTCTTCTCATTTTGATGCTAACGGAACTACGGATGCTTGTTGCGCGGCAACGCAGTATCGTAGAGACTTGGTTCCAACGTTAAAAGACTCAGCTTGATGTGGACTACACCATACTGAGGTCTCATTACGCTGTCGTTTACAGCTTTGGAGATATTGAAGCTAAATTGTCCCATTCTATCCTATGGGGCTTGTTACCATGGCAACAAAAACCTAATGCTGCTCGGACCGCAATGTGCACCCATGCATGGCATATATCGTTGGATGCGTCTCCATCGTGCCTCAATGGGCATTACTTTTCTCAGTCAAAAGTGTTACCGTGGCAACGCTAGATGCCAAAAAGCAAAAAAAAAGGCGAAAATTCAGACGCTTATTGCTCGGCCGGACTTTATCGTAGAGACATCGTTCAAACTTTCAAACACTCGGCCTGATTGGCACTAACGGACCCTAGAACCTCATTATGCCAACTTTTAAAGTTTTTGCGATATTGACCTTTCTTTTTTTTTTAAATTTCCGTTTGACTTTGGATGCTTGTTGCTAGGCAACAGATTATCGTAGAGACATGATACAAATGTTCCCCGACTCGGCAAGCTGTGATCTTCAACATATTCCAATTTCATGAAGCTGTGATTTAAGGAAGCTTTAATGTAAAATCCATGCCAAATGGCCCCATTCATTCGGATGGTTTTTTTTTACCACGGTGGAAAAAAACCCTATCCGTTAACGTAGTCTGAACCGGAACGTGCACCCATGCACGGCATACACCGTTAGATGCTTCTCCATCGTGCCTCGATGGGCATTACTTTTCTCAGTCAAAAGCGTTACAGTGGGGACGCTAGACGGCAAAAAGCGCGCCCCATTAATAGCTATTGGGAGCACAGGAATGAATGCAATACAACCGTAAACACCTCAAACTGACATAGAACCGGCCCGAACACAAACACTACAGCCCTAAACCAAAGCGGCGAGAGGGGACGAATGGGCGGTAGGGCATGCCCATATCAAAATTTCCAGAAATTTTCTAGTTAGTGCCACGGCTGCGCCACGTGGCACTCCTCCTCCATTGAGATGCGCAAGCTCAATGGAGGAGGAGTGCCTCGTGCGCAGCACGAGGCACTCATACTATTGCTCAGGCTTATTATTTATTAGTGCCACGGCTGCGCCACGTGGCACTCCTCCTCCATTGAGCTTCGCAATGGAGGAGGAGTGCCTCGTGCGCAGCACGAGGCACTCTTAATATTGCTCAGGCTTATTATTATTTATTCCATATTCTTCCGTAAAAACTTTGGCGCGTAACTAGTCCCGCAGCTTTGAGAAAACGCGAAAAGTAAAAACGTAGAAACGTGCGCCTTAATCGGGAATCGATGGGTATGACTTTTATTAGCGATTGGCGTGCACGTTTTTGCGCAACGTGCACAAACGTGCGCTTTTTGCCCCATCCGGAACGCATTGCGAGAAGTTTGGGGCCTCACCACTCGCACACCGTTACTCGAAAAATTATGAACCGATTTAGAAAGTTGTAGGCCCTGAATTTAACTACAGTCCTGTGGATTTTCAGAGCGATGGCATGAATAGTTTTTGCACCAAGTGCAAAAACATTTCCAAATTTCCAAACTAATGGGGACAATGTATTTGTATGGGGCAGCATTTCACACTGTGGGTGGGAGGAGGTTAAAAAAAAAAAATCACCTTTTTTCTGAGTCACCTATCTTTCTCATACTTGCACGTAGAAACCTCATTCAAACTTCAAAACGGAGGAAAACTTCTCCTCTCTCTCCAAACCCCTAACTGTTTTTTCCTAAGATGTACACTTTTCAAGATATGAGCGCTCAAGCGAGGACTGGAAATCACTTTTTTGTCAAATCTTCAGTGCGGTTCTAATTGATCAGAGTGCGAGAGACTTTGAAAAAAATGATCATAATTTTTATTTGTAACTCGACCTCACGGCCAAACCGTAAAAGGTAGACAGATCATTTTTGGTCAGAATATAGACATAGGTGTTGTGATTCATAAAATGTGACTTTGACAGGCGTGGTGTGCACAAAATTTTAACGGGGGAGCCAACAGACGCGCCAATTCCTGTCTCGCTCTTCATTGTCTCCCATGTTAAAAAACATTTTCTTAAAAAAAATCTCATTTTTGTTTTCGAATTGCCGTTACTAACACATTTTAAGGAATATCTGAATGAAAATAAGATTGACAGAATGTTCTGGGTTCTCCGTCTCTCACGGTGTTTTCATTTTTCTGCTAAGAGCTACGGTTTGACCGCAAAGTGGAGTGATTTGAGGTTTGTCACAACCGAAAATCTAGCTGTCATTCCCGCTCCCTCTGTATCAGGTTCTTGTTGCCCCTAACAACCAGAGCACAGCTGTGCTGATTAGACTGACCCAGACCTGGTCACATGACACAGTCATTACAGACTTCATGTAATATAACCTGGAAAATGGAGGAATCTGAACCCTGACCTTTTGACCTTACATGATCCCCAGTCCTGCTGGGAACAGGTTCATTGGATATATATGTATATTATTATTATTATACATATAAATATTTACATTTGTATATTATATATACAAATTAGCCCCGCCCCTTCTTCTGATTGGCTGATACGTTAAAGTCCAATATCTTTTGAATGGTTTGACATACAGAGACATGGGTGGTGTCAAATGACTAAGTATCGAGTCCCTGACCCTCATTGGTGCAAATTAGCCACGCCCCTTCTTCTGATTGGCCGATACGTTATAGTCCAATATCTTTTGAATGGTTTGACATACAGAGACATGGGTGGTGTCAAATGACTAAGTATCGAGTGCCTGACCCTCATTGGTGCAAATTAGCCCCGCCCCTTCTTCTGATTGGCTGATACGTTAAAGTCCAATATCTTTTGAATGGTTTGACATAGAGAGTCATGGGTGGTGTCAAATGACTAAGTATCGAGTCCCTGACCCTCATTGGTGCAAATTAGCCCCGCCCCTTATTCTGATTGGCCGATACGTTATAGTCCAATATCTTTTGAATGCTTTGACATAGAGAGTCATGGGTGGTGTCAAATGACTAAGTATCGAGTCCCTGACCCTCATTGGTGCAAATTAGCCCCGCCCCTTCTTCTGATTGGCCGATACGTTATAGTCCAATATCTTTTGAATGGTTTGACATAGAGAGTCATGGGTGGTGTCAAATGACTAAGTATCGAGTCCTTGACCTTCATGGGTGCATCCCGCGATCATCCGGCAGTAGACCGTGGCACTTCAAAATTTCCCGGGAATTTTGTCTAGTTATTATTATTATTCCATATTCTTCCGTATGAACT
Organism: Cololabis saira; assembly: GCF_033807715.1. NCBI lineage: Eukaryota > Metazoa > Chordata > Actinopteri > Beloniformes > Belonidae > Cololabis > Cololabis saira. The sequence continues at coordinate 4,255,370 of NC_084597.1, read as the reverse complement.
TCGGCGCGTAACTAGTTGCGCAGCTTTGAGAAAACTCAAAAAGTAAAAACGTAGAAACGTGCGACTTAATCGGGACTTCATGGGAATGACTTTTATTAGCGATTGGCGTGCACGTTTTTGCGCAACGTGCACAAACGTGCGCTTTTTGCCCCATCGTGAACGCATTGCGTGAACTTTGGGGCCTCAACACTCGCACACCGTTACTCGAAAAATTATGAACCGATTTAGAAAGTTGTAGGCCCTGAATTTAACTACAGTCCTGTGGATTTTCAGAACGATGGCATGAATAGTTTTTGCACGAAGTGCAAAAACATTTCCAAATTTCCAAACTAATGGGGAAGATTTTCCCATGTATTTGTATGGGGCAGCATTTCACACTGTGGGTGTGAAATGTCCGGTGAAGGTTAAAAAAAAAAAAAAATCACCTTTTTTCTGAGTCACCTATCTTTCTCATACTTGCACGTAGAAACGTCATTCAAACTTCAAAACGGAGGAAAACTTCTCTTCTCTCTCTAAACCCCGGACTGTTTTTTCCTAAAATGTACACTTTTCAAGATATGAGCCTTCAAGCGAGGACTAAAAAACCCCCTTTTTCAAATCTAGAGTGGAGCTTCGAATTGATCAGAGTGAGCAGAACCCTGAAAAAATGACCATAATTTTTATTTGTAACTCGACCTCACGGCCGAACCGTAAAAGCTGGACAGATAATTTTTGGTCAGAATGTAGACATACATTTTGGTATTCTTAAAATGTGACTTTGACAGGCGTGGTGTGCACAAAATTTAAACGGGGAGACTAAGAGCCATGCCAATTCCTGTCTCGCTGTCCATTCACTGCAATGTTAAAATAAAATTTCTTCAAAAAAATCTCATTTTTGTTTTCGAATTGCCGTTACTAACACATTTTAAGGAATATCTGATGAAAATTAAGATTGTCAGAATCTTCCGGGTTCTGTCTCTCTCACGATGTCTTTGTTTTTCTGCTATGAGCTACAGTTTGATTACAAGGTGAAGTTATTTGAGGCTTGTCAAATCCGAAGAACTAGCTGAGTCATTCCAATACAATATACACTACCATACTTCCGGGTCATGTGACCCAGAACTAGTCACATGACCCACTCAATGCAGACTTCATAATACTTTACCTTGGATAATGGAGGAATCTGAACCCTGACCTTACATGATCCCCAGTCCTGCTGGGGACAGGTTCATGGGATATATATGTATATTATTATTATTATACATATAAATATTTACATTTGTATATTATATATACATATTAGCCCCGCCCCTTCTTCTGATTGGCCGATACGTTATAGTCCAATATCTTTTGAATGGTTTGACATAGAGAGTCACGGGTGGTATCAAATGACTAAGTATCGAGCCCCTGACCCTCATTGGTGCAAATTAGCCACGCCCCTTCTTCTGATTGGCTGATACGTTAAAGTCCAATATCTTTTGAATGGTTTGACGTACAGAGACATGGGTGGTGTCAAATGACTAAGTATCGAGTCCCTGACCCTCATTGGTGCAAATTAGCCACGCCCCTTCTTCTGATTGGCCGATACGTTATAGTCCAATATCTTTTGAATGGTTTGACATACAGAGACATGGGTGGTGTCAAATGACTAAGTATCGAGTCCCTGACCCTCATTGGTGCAAATTAGCCACGCCCCTTCTTCTGATTGGCTGATACGTTAAAGTCCAATATCTTTTGAATGGTTTGACATACAGAGACATGGGTGGTGTCAAATGACTAAGTATCGAGTCCCTGACCCTCATTGGTGCAAATTAGCCCCGCCCCTTCTTCTGATTGGCTGATACGTTAAAGTCCAATATCTTTTGAATGGTTTGACATACAGAGACATGGGTGGTGTCAAATGACTAAGTATGGAGTCCCTGACACTCATTGGTACAAATTAGCCACGCCCCTTCTTCTGATTGGCCGATACGTTATAGTCCAATATCTTTTGAATGGTTTGACATACAGAGACATGGGTGGTGTCAAATGACTAAGTATCGAGTCCCTGACCCTCATTGGTGCAAATTAGCCCCGCCCCTTCTTCTGATTGGCTGATACGTTAAAGTCCAATATCTTTTGAATGGTTTGACATACAGAGACATGGGTGGTGTCAAATGACTAAGTATCGAGTCCCTGACCCTCATTGGTGAAAATTAGCCCCGCCCCTTCTTCTGATTGGCCGATACGTTATAGTCCAATATCTTTTGAATGGTTTGACATAGAGAGTCATGGGTGGTGTCAAATGACAAAGTATCGAGTCCTTGACCTTCATGGGTGCATCCCGCGATCATCCGGCAGTAGTCCGTGGCACTTCAAAATTTCCCGGGAATTTTGTCTAGTTAGTGCCACGGCTGCGCCACGTGGCACTCCTCCTCCATTGAGATGCGCAAGCTCAATGGAGGAGGAGTGCCTCGTGCGCAGCACGAGGCACTCATACTATTGCTCAGGCTTATTATTATTAGTGCCACGGCTGCGCCACGTGGCACTCCTCCTCCATTGAGATGCGCAAGCTCAATGGAGGAGGAGTGCCTCGTGCGCAGCACGAGGCACTAATACTATTGCTCAGGCTTATTATTATTAGTGCCACGGCTGCGCCACGTGGCACTCCTCCTCCATTGAGATGCGCAAGCTCAATGGAGGAGGAGTGCCTCGTGCGCAGCACGAGGCACTAATACTATTGCTCAGGCTTATTATTATTAGTGCCACGGCTGCGCCACGTGGCACTCCTCCTCCATTGAGATGCGCAAGCTCAATGGAGGAGGAGTGCCTCGTGCGCAGCACGAGGCACTCATACTATTGCTCAGGCTTATTATTATTATTATATATTCTTCCGTAAAAACTTCGGCGCGTAACTAGTCCCGCAGCTTTGAGAAAACGCGAAAAGTAAAAACGTAGAAACGTGCGCCTTACTCGGGAATCGATTGGTATGACTTTTATTAGCGATTGGCGTGCACGTTTTTGCGCAACGTGCACAAACGTGCGCTTTTTGCCCCATCCGGAACGCATTGCGTGAACTTTGGGGCCTCACCACTCGCACACCGTTACTCGAAAAATTATGAACCGATTTAGAAAGTTGTAGGCCCTGAATTTAACTACAGTCCTGTGGATTTTCAGAACGATGGCACGAATAGTTTTTGCACGAAGTGCAAAAACATTTCCAAATTTCCAAACTAATGGGGAGATTTTCCCATGTATTTGTATGGGGCAGCATTTCACACTGTGCGTGGGAGGAGGTTAAAAAAAAAAAAAAACACCTTTTTTCTGAGTCACGTATCTTTCTCATACTTGCACGTAGAAACGTCATTCAAACTTCAAAACGGAGGAAAACTTCTCTTCTCTCTCCAAACCCCGGACTGTTTTTTCCTAAAATGTACACTTTTCAAGATATGAGCGCTCAAGCGAGGACTGGAAATCACTTTTTTGTCAAATCTTCAGTGCGGTTCTAATTGATCAGAGTGCGAGAGACTTTGAAAAAATGACCATAATTTTTATTTGTAACTTGAGCTCACGGCCGAACCGTAAAAGCTAGAAAGATAATCTTTGGTCAGAATGTAGACATAGATGTTGAGATTCAAATAATGTGACTTTGATAGGCGTGGTGTGCACATAATTTGAACGGGGGAGCCAAGAGTCACGCCAAATCCTGCCTCTGTCTCCATTAAGTCTAATGTTAAAATAAGTTTTCTTCAAAAAAATCTCATTTTTGTTTTCGAATTGCCGTTACTAACACATTTTAAGGAATATCTGAATAAAATTAAGATTGTCAGAATCTTCCGGGATCTGTCTCTCTCACGATGTCTTTGTTTTTCTGCTAGGAGCTACAGTTTGATTACAAGGTGAAGTTATTTGAGGCTTGTCAAATCCGAAGAACTAGCTGAGTCATTCCAATACAATATACACTACCATACTTCCGGGTCATGTGACCCAGAACTAGTCACATGACCCACTCAATGCAGACTTCATAATACTTTACCTTGGATAATGGAGGAATCTGAACCCTGACCTTACATGATCCCCAGTCCTGCTGGGGACAGGTTCATGGGATATATATGTATATTATTATTATTATACATATAAATATTTACATTTGTATATTATATATACATATTAGCCCCGCCCCTTCTTCTGATTGGCTGATACGTTAAAGTCCAATATCTTTTGAATGGTTTGACATACAGAGACATGGGTGGTGTCAAATGACTAAGTATCGAGCCCCTGACCCTCATTGGTGCAAATTAGCCCCGCCCCTTCTTCTGATTGGCCGATACGTTATAGTCCAATATCTTTTGAATGGTTTGACATAGAGTGTCACGGGTGGTATCAAATGACTAAGTATCGAGCCCCTGACCCTCATTGGTGCAAATTAGCCCCGCCCCTTCTTCTGATTGGCTTATACGTTAAAGTCCAATATCTTTTGAATGGTTTGACATACAGAGACATGGGTGGTGTCAAATGACTAAGTATCGAGCCCCTGACCCTCATTGGTGCAAATTAGCCCCGCCCCTTCTTCTGATTGGCTGATACGTTAAAGTCCAATATCTTTTGAATGGTTTGACATACAGAGACATGGGTGGTGTCAAATGACTAAGTATGGAGTCCCTGACCCTCATTGGTGCAAATTAGCCACGCCCCTTCTTCTGATTGGCCGATACGTTATAGTCCAATATCTTTTGAATGGTTTGACATACAGAGACATGGGTGGTGTCAAATGACTAAGTATCGAGTCCCTGACCCTCATTGGTGCAAATTAGCCCCGCCCCTTCTTCTGATTGGCCGATACGTTATAGTCCAATATCTTTTGAATGGTTTGACATACAGAGACATGGCTGGTGTCAAATGACTAAGTATCGAGTCCCTGACCCTCATTGGTGCAAATTAGCCCCGCCCCTTCTTCTGATTGGCCGATACGTTAAAGTCCAATATCTTTTGAATGGTTTGACATACAGACACATGGGTGGTGTCAAATGACTAAGTATCGAGTCCCTGACCCTCATTGGTGCAAATTAGCCCCGCCCCTTCTTCTGATTGGCCGATACGTTATAGTCCAATATCTTTTGAATGGTTTGACATAGAGAGTCATGGGTGGTGTCAAATGACCAAGTATCGAGTCCTTGACCTTCATGGGTGCATCCCGCGATCATCCGGCAGTAGTCCGTGGCACTTCAAAATTTCCCGGGAATTTTGTCTAGTTAGTGCCACGGCTGCGCCACGTGGCACGCCTCCTCCATTGAGATGCGCAAGCTCAATGGAGGAGGAGTGCCTCGTGCGCAGCACGAGGCACTAATACTATTGCTCAGGCTTATTTATTATTATTCCATATTCTTCCGTATAAACTTCGGCGCGTAACTAGTTGCGCAGCTTTGAGAAAACTCAAAAAGTAAAAACGTAGAAACGTGCGCCTTAATCGGGAATCAATTGGTATGACTTTTATAAGCGATTGGCGTGCACGTTTTTGCGCAACGTGCACAAACGTGCGCTTTTTGCCCCATCCGGAACGCATTGCGTGAACTTTGGGGCCTCACCACTCGCATACCGTTACTCGAAAAATTCTGAACCGATTTAGAAAGTTGTAGGCCCTGAATTTAACTACATTCCTGTGGATTTTCAGAACGATGGCACGAATAGTTTTTGCACGAAGTGCAAAAACATTTCCAAATTTCCAAACTAATGGGGACCATGTATTTGTATGGGGCAGCATTTCACACTGTGTGTGGGATGAGGTTAAAAAAAAAAAAATCACCTTTTTTCTGAGTCACCTATCTTTCTCATACTTGCACGTAGAAAGGTCATTCAAACTTCAAAACGGAGGAAAACTTCTCTTCTCTCTCTAAACCCCGGACTGTTTTTTCCTAAAATGTACACTTTTCAAGATATGAGCGCTCAAGCGAGGACTGGAAATCACTTTTTTGTCAAATCTTCAGTGCGGTTCTAATTGATCAGAGTGCGAGAGACTTTAAAAAAATGATCATAATTTTTATTTGTAACTCGACCTCACGGCCAAACCGTAAAAGGTAGACAGATCATTTTTGGTCAGAATATAGACATAGGTTTTGTGATTCATAAAATGTGACTTTGACAGGCGTGGTGTGCACAAAATTTGAACGGGGAGACTAACAGCCATGCCAAATCCTGTCTTTCTCTCCATTGACTCCCATAATAAATAACGTTTTCTTCAAAAAAATCTCATTTTTGTTTTCGAATTGCCGTTACTAACACATTTTAAGGAATATCTGAATAAAATTAAGATTGTCAGAATCTTCCGGGTTCTGTCTCTCTCACGATGTCTTTGTTTTTCTGCTAGGAGCTACAGTTTGATTACAAGGTGAAGTTATTTGAGGCTTGTCAAATCCGAAGAACTAGCTGAGTCATTCCAATACAATATACACTACCATACTTCCGGGTCATGTGACCCAGAACTAGTCACATGACCCACTCAATGCAGACTTCATAATACTTTACCTTGGATAATGGAGGAATCCGTGGTAGTAGTCCGTGGCACTTCAAAATTTCCCGGGAATTTTGTCTAGTTATTATATATTCTTCCGTAAAAACTTCGGCGCGTAACTAGTCCCGCAGCTTTGAGAAAACGCGAAAAGTAAAAACGTACAAACGTGCGCCTTAATCGGGAATCGATTGGTATGACTTTTATAAGCAATTGGCGTGCACGTTTTTGCGCAACGTGCACAAACGTGCGCTTTTTGCCCCATCCGGAACGCATTGCGTGAACTTTGGGGCCTCACCACTCGCACACCGTTACTCGAAAAATTCTGAACCGATTTAGAAAGTTGTAGGCCCTGAATTTAACTACAGTCCTGTGGATTTTCAGAACGATGGCACGAATAGTTTTTGCACGAAGTGCAAAAACATTTCCAAATTTCCAAACTAATGGGGAAGATTTTCCCATGCATTTCAATGGCGCCATTATAAGCGGATGGGAAAATGTTGAGAAAAAAAGACAAAATTCACCTTTTTTCCGAGTCACGTATCTTTCTCATACTTGCACGTAGAAACGTCATTCAAACTTCAAAACGGAGGAAAACTTCTCTTCTCTCTCCAAACCCGAAACAGTTTTTTCCTAAAATGTACAGTTTTCAAGATATGAGCCCTCAAGCGAGGACTGAAAATCACTTTTTTTCAAATCTAGAGCACGGGAGTCAGTTTGCTAGAGTGTAGTTACACTGAAAAAAAAACATGATTTTTTTATTTGTAACTTGAGGTCACGGCCAAACCGTAAAAGGTAGACAGATAATTTTTGGTCAGAATATAGACATAGGTCTTGTGATTCATAAAATGTGACTTTGACAGGCGGGGTGTGCACAAAATTTAAACGGCAATGGCTAAAGCGGCGACAATTCCAGCCTCTGTCTCCATTGACAGCAATGTACAAATAAGTTTTCTTGAAAAAAATCTCATTTTTGTTTTCGAACTGCCGTTACAAACACATTTTAAGGAATATCTGAATGAAAATAAGATTGACAGAATGTTCTGGGTTCTCCGTCTCTCACGATGTTTTCATTTTTCTGCTAAGAGCTACGGTTTGACCGCAAGGTGGAGTGATTTCAGGTTTGTCACAACAGAAAATCTAGCTGTCATTCCCGCTCCCTCTGTATCAGGTTCTTGTTGCCCCTAACAACCAGAGCTCAGGTGTACTGATTAGACTGACCCAGACCTGGTCACATGACTCACTCAGTACAGACTTCATGTAATATAACCTGGAAAATGGAGGAATCTGAACCCTGACCTTTTGACCTTACATGATCCCCAGTCCTGCTGGGAAAAGGTTCATTGGATATATATGTATATTATTATTATTATACATATAAATATTTACATTTGTATATTATATATACAAATTAGCCCCGCCCCTTCTTCTGATTGGCCGATACGTTATAGTCCAATATCTTTTGAATGGTTTGACATACAGAGTAATGGGTGGTGTCAAATGACTAAGTATCGAGCCCCTGACCCTCATTGGTGCAAATTAGCCCCGCCCCTTCTTCTGATTGGCTGATACGTTAAAGTCCAATATCTTTTGAATGGTTTGACATACAGAGACATGGGTGGTGTCAAATGACTAAGTATCGAGTCCCTGACCCTCATTGGTACAAATTAGCCACGCCCCTTCTTCTGATTGGCCGATACGTTATAGTCCAATATCTTTTGAATGGTTTGACATACAGAGACATCGGTGGTGTCAAATGACTAAGTATCGAGTCCCTGACCCTCATTGGTGCAAATAAGCCACGCCCCTTCTTCTGATTGGCCGATACGTTATAGTCCAATATCTTTTGAATGGTTTGACATACAGAGACATGGGTGGTGTCAAATGACTAAGTATGGAGTCCCTGACCCTCATTGGTGCAAATTAGCCACGCCCCTTCTTCTGATTGGCCGATACGTTATAGTCCAATATCTTTTGAATGGTTTGACATACAGAGACATGGGTGGTGTCAAATGACCAAGTATCGAGTCCCTGACCCTCATTGGTGCAAATTAGCCACGCCCCTTCTTCTGATTGGCTGATACGTTAAAGTCCAATATCTTTTGAATGGTTTGAGATACAGAGACATGGGTGGTGTCAAATGACTAAGTATCGAGTCCCTGACCCTCATTGCTGCAAATTAGCCACGCCCCTTCTTCTGATTGGCCGATACGTTATAGTCCAATATCTTTTGAATGGTTTGACATAGAGAGTCATGGGTGGTGTCAAATGACCAAGTATCGAGTCCTTGACCTTCATGGATGCATCCCGCGATCATCCGGCAGTAGTCCGTGGCACTTCAAAATTTCCCGGGAATTTTGGTCTAGTTTATTATTATTATTCCATATTCTTCCGTATAAACTTCGGCGCGTAACTAGTTGCGCAGCTTTGAGAAAACTCAAAAAGTAAAAACGTAGAAACGTGCGCCTTAATCGGGAATCGATTGGTATGACTTTTATTAGCGATTGGCGTGCACGTTTTTGCGCAACGTGCACAAACGTGCACTTTTTGCCCCATCCGGAACGCATTGCGTCAACTTTGGGGCCTCACCACTCGCACACCGTTACTCGAAAAATTATGAACCGATTTAGAAAGTTGTAGGCCCTGAATTTAACTACAGTCCTGTGGATTTTCAGAACGATGGCACGAATAGTTTTTGCACGAAGTGCAAAAACATTTCCAAATTTCCAAACTAATGGGGACCATGTATTTGTATGGGGCAGCATTTCACACTGTGTGTGGGATGAGGTTAAAAAAAAAAAAAATCACCTTTTTTCTGAGTCACCTATCTTTCTCATACTTGCACGTAGAAACGTCATTCAAACTTCAAAACGGAGGAAAACTTCTCTTCTCTCTCCAAACCCCGGACTGTTTTTTCCTAAAATGTACACTTTTCAAGATATGAGCCCTCAAGCGAGGACTGGAAATCACTTTTTTGTCAAATCTTCAGTGCGGTTCTAATTGATCAGAGTGCGAGAGACTTTGAAAAAATGACCATAATTTTTATTTGTAACTTGAGCTCACGGCCGAACCGTAAAAGCTAGAAAGATAATCTTTGGTCAGAATGTAGACATAGATGTTGAGATTCAAATAATGTGACTTTGACAGGCGTGGTGTGCACAAAATTTGAACAGGGGAGCCAAGAGTCACGCCAAATCCTGCCTCTGTCTCCATTAAGTCTAATGTTAAAATAAGTTTTCTTCAAAAAAATCTCATTTTTGTTTTCGAATTGCCGTTACTAACACATTTTAAGGAATATCTGAATAAAATTAAGATTGTCAGAATCTTCCGGGTTCTGTCTCTCTCACGATGTCTTTGTTTTTCTGCTAGGAGCTACAGTTTGATTACAAGGTGAAGTTATTTGAGGCTTGTCAAATCCGAAGAACTAGCTGAGTCATTCCAATACAATATACACTACCATACTTCCGGGTCATGTGACCCAGAACTAGTCACATGACCCACTCAATGCAGACTTCATAATACTTTACCTTGGATAATGGAGGAATCTGAACCCTGACCTTTTGACCTTACATGATCCCCAGTCCTGCTGGGGACAGGTTCATGGGATATATATGTATATTATTATTATTATACATATAAATATTTACATTTGTATATTATATATACATATTAGCCCCGCCCCTTCTTCTGATTGGCCGATACGTTATAGTCCAATATCTTTTGAATGGTTTGACATAGAGACTCACGGGTGGTATCAAATGACTAAGTATCGAGCCCCTGACCCTCATTGGTGCAAATTAGCCCCGCCCCTTCTTCTGATTGGCCGATACGTTATAGTCCAATATCTTTTGAATGGTTTGACATAGAGACTCACGGGTGGTATCAAATGACTAAGTATCGAGCCCCTGACCCTCATTGGTGCAAATTAGCCCCGCCCCTTCTTCTGATTGGCCGATACGTTATAGTCCAATATCTTTTGAATGGTTTGACATAGAGTGTCACGGGTGGTATCAAATGACTAAGTATCGAGCCCCTGACCCTCATTGGTGCAAATTAGCCCCGCCCCTTCTTCTGATTGGCTGATACGTTAAAGTCCAATATCTTTTGAATGGTTTGACATACAGAGACATGGGTGGTGTCAAATGACTAAGTATCGAGCCCCTGACCCTCATTGGTGCAAATTAGCCCCGCCCCTTCTTCTGATTGGCCGATACGTTATAGTCCAATATCTTTTGAATGGTTTGACATAGAGTGTCACGGGTGGTATCAAATGACTAAGTATCGAGCCCCTGACCCTCATTGGTGCAAATTAGCCCCGCCCCTTCTTCTGATTGGCTGATACGTTAAAGTCCAATATCTTTTGAATGGTTTGACATACAGAGACATGGGTGGTGTCAAATGACTAAGTATCGAGCCCCTGACCCTCATTGGTGCAAATTAGCCCCGCCCCTTCTTCTGATTGGCTGATACGTTAAAGTCCAATATCTTTTGAATGGTTTGACATACAGAGACATGGGTGGTGTCAAATGACTAAGTATCGAGTCCCTGACCCTCATTGGTGCAAATTAGCCCCGCCCCTTCTTCTGATTGGCCGATACGTTATAGTCCAATATCTTTTGAATGGTTTGACATACAGAGACATGGGTGGTGTCAAATGACTAAGTATCGAGTCCCTGACCCTCATTGGTGCAAATTAGCCCCGCCCCTTCTTCTGATTGGCCGATACGTTAAAGTCCAATATCTTTTGAATGGTTTGACATACAGACACATGGGTGGTGTCAAATGACTAAGTATCGAGTCCCTGACCCTCATTGGTGCAAATTAGCCCCGCCCCTTCTTCTGATTGGCCGATACGTTATAGTCCAATATCTTTTGAATGGTTTGACATAGAGAGTCATGGGTGGTGTCAAATGACCAAGTATCGAGTCCTTGACCTTCATGGGTGCATCCCGCGATCATCCGGCAGTAGTCCGTGGCACTTCAAAATTTCCCGGGAATTTTGTCTAGTTAGTGCCACGGCTGCGCCACGTGGCACGCCTCCTCCATTGAGATGCGCAAGCTCAATGGAGGAGGAGTGCCTCGTGCGCAGCACGAGGCACTAATACTATTGCTCAGGCTTATTATTTATTATTATTTATTCCATATTCTTCCGTATAAACTTCGGCGCGTAACTAGTCGCACAGCTTTGAGAAAACTCAAAAAGTAAAAACGTAGAAACGTGCGACTTAATCGGGAATCAATTGGTATGACTTTTATAAGCGATTGGCGTGCACGTTTTTGCGCAACGTGCACAAACGTGCGCTTTTTGCCCCATCCGGAACGCATTGCGTGAACTTTGGGGCCTCACCACTCGCATACCGTTACTCGAAAAATTCTGAACCGATTTAGAAAGTTGTAGGCCCTGAATTTAACTACAGTCCTCTGGATTTTCAGAACGATGGCACGAATAGTTTTTGCACGAAGTGCAAAAACATTTCCAAATTTCCAAACTAATGGGGAACTGTTTTCCCATGCATTTCAATGGCGCCATTCAAAGCGGATAGGAAAATGTTGAGAAAAAAAAGACAAAATTCACCTTTTTTCCAAGTCACGTATCTTTCTCATACTTGCACGTAGAAACGTCATTCAAACTTCAAAACGGAGGAAAACTTCTCTTCTCTCTCTAAACCCCGGACTGTTTTTTCCTAAAATGTACACTTTTCAAGATATGAGCCTTCAAGCGAGGACTAAAAAACCCCCTTTTTCAAATCTAGAGTGGAGGTTTTAATTGATCAGAGTGAGCAGAACCCTGAAAAAATGACCATAATTTTTATTTGTAACTCGACCTCACGGCCGAACCGTAAAAGCTGGACAGATAATTTTTGGTCAGAATGTAGACATACATTTTGGTATTCTTAAAATGTGACTTTGACAGGCGTGGTGTGCACAAAATTTAAACGGGGAGACTAAGAGCCATGCCAATTCCTGTCTCTCTCTCCATTCACTGCAATGTTAAATAAAAATTTCTTCAAAAAAATCTCATTTTTGTTTTCGAATTGCCGTTACTAACACATTTTAAGGAATATCTGAATAAAATTAAGATTGTCAGAATCTTCCGGGTTCTGTCTCTCTCACGATGTCTTTGTTTTTCTGCTAGGAGCTACAGTTTGTTTACAAGGTGAAGTTATTTGAGGCTTGTCAAATCCGAAGAACTAGCTGAGTCATTCCAATACAATATACACTACCATACTTCCGGGTCATGTGACCCAGAACTAGTCACATGACCCACTCAATGCAGACTTCATAATACTTTACCTTGGATAATGGAGGAATCTGAACCCTGACCTTTTGACCTTACATGATCCCCAGTCCTGCTGGGGACAGGTTCATGGGATATATATGTATATTATTATTATTATACATATAAATATTTACATTTGTATATTATATATACATATTAGCCCCGCCCCTTCTTCTGATTGGCCGATACGTTATAGTCCAATATCTTTTGAATGGTTTGACATAGAGACTCACGGGTGGTATCAAATGACTAAGTATCGAGCCCCTGACCCTCATTGGTGCAAATTAGCCCCGCCCCTTCTTCTGATTGGCCGATACGTTATAGTCCAATATCTTTTGAATGGTTTGACATAGAGACTCACGGGTGGTATCAAATGACTAAGTATCGAGTCCCTGACCCTCATTGGTGCAAATTAGCCCCGCCCCTTCTTCTGATTGGCTGATACGTTATAGTCCAATATCTTTTGAATGGTTTGACATACAGAGACATGGGTGGTGTCAAATGACTAAGTATCGAGTCCCTGACCCTCATTGGTGCAAATTAGCCACGCCCCTTCTTCTGATTGGCCGATACGTTATAGTCCAATATCTTTTGAATGGTTTGACATACAGAGACATGGGTGGTGTCAAATGACTAAGTATCGAGTCCCTGACCCTCATTGGTGCAAATTAGCCACGCCCCTTCTTCTGATTGGCTGATACGTTAAAGTCCAATATCTTTTGAATGGTTTGACATACAGAGACATGGGTGGTGTCAAATGACTAAGTATCGAGTCCCTGACCCTCATTGGTGCAAATTAGCCCCGCCCCTTCTTCTGATTGGCTGATACGTTAAAGTCCAATATCTTTTGAATGGTTTGACATACAGAGACATGGGTGGTGTCAAATGACTAAGTATGGAGTCCCTGACCCTCATTGGTGCAAATTAGCCACGCCCCTTCTTCTGATTGGCCGATACGTCATAGTCCAATATCTTTGGAATGGTTTGACATACAGAGACATGGGTGGTGTCAAATGACCAAGTATCGAGTCCCTGACCCTCATTGGTGCAAATTAGCCACGCCCCTTCTTCTGATTGGCCGATACGTTATAGTCCAATATCTTTTGAATGGTTTGACATAGAGAGTCATGGGTGGTGTCAAATGACTAAGTATCGAGTCCTTGACCTTCATGGGTGCATCCCGCGATCATCCGGCAGTAGTCCGTGGCACTTCAAAATTTCCCGGGAATTTTGGTCTAGTTTATTTATTATTATTCCATATTCTTCCGTATAAACTTCGGCGCGTAACTAGTTGCGCAGCTTTGAGAAAACTCAAAAAGTAAAAACGTAGAAACGTGCGACTTAATCGGGAATCAATTGGTATGACTTTTATAAGCGATTGGCGTGCACGTTTTTGCGCAACGTGCACAAACGTGCGCTTTTTGCCCCATCCGGAACGCATTGCGTGAACTTTGGGGCCTCACCACTCGCATACCGTTACTCGAAAAATTCTGAACCGATTTAGAAAGTTGTAGGCCCTGAATTTAACTACAGTCCTCTGGATTTTCAGAACGATGGCACGAATAGTTTTTGCACGAAGTGCAAAAACATTTCCAAATTTCCAAACTAATGGGGAACTGTTTTCCCATGCATTTCAATGGCGCCATTCAAAGCGGATGGGAAAATGTTGAGAAAAAAAAGACAAAATTCACCTTTTTTCCGAGTCACGTATCTTTCTCATACTTGGACGTAGAAACGTCATTCAAACTTCAAAACGGAGGAAAACTTCTCTTCTCTCTCCAAACCCCGGACTGTTTTTTCCTAAAATGTACACTTTTCAAGATATGAGCCCTCAAGCGAGGACTGGAAATCACTTTTTTGTCAAATCTTCAGTGCGGTTCTAATTGATCAGAGTGCGAGAGACTTTCAAAAAATGAACATAATTTTTATTTGTAACTCGAGCTCACGGGCAAACCGTAAAAGCTAGAAAGATCATTTTTGGTCAGAATGTAGACATACATTTTGGTATTCTTAAAATGTGACTTTGACAGGCGTGGTGTGCACAAAATTTTAACGGGGGAGCCAAGAGTCACGCCAAATCCTGCCTCTGTCTCCATTGACTCTAATGTTAAATGAAGTTTTCTTCAAAAAAATCTCATTTTTGTTTTCGAATTGCCGTTACTAACACATTTTAAGGAATATCTGAATAAAATTAAGATTGTCAGAATCTTCCGGGTTCTGTCTCTCTCACGATGTCTTTGTTTTTCTGCTAGGAGCTACAGTTTGATTACAAGGTGAAGTTATTTGAGGCTTGTCAAATCCGAAGAACTAGCTGAGTCATTCCAATACAATATACACTACCATACTTCCGGGTCATGTGACCCAGAACTAGTCACATGACCCACTCAATGCAGACTTCATAATACTTTACCTTGGATAATGGAGGAATCTGAACCCTGACCTTTTGACCTTACATGATCCCCAGTCCTGCTGGGGACAGGTTCATGGGATATATATGTATATTATTATTATTATACATATAAATATTTACATTTGTATATTATATATACATATTAGCCCCGCCCCTTCTTCTGATTGGCCGATACGTTATAGTCCAATATCTTTTGAATGGTTTGACATAGAGACTCACGGGTGGTATCAAATGACTAAGTATCGAGCCCCTGACCCTCATTGGTGCAAATTAGCCCCGCCCCTTCTTCTGATTGGCTGATACGTTAAAGTCCAATATCTTTTGAATGGTTTGACATACAGAGACATGGGTGGTGTCAAATGACTAAGTATCGAGTCCCTGACCCTCATTGGTTCAAATTAGCCCCGCCCCTTCTTCTGATTGGCCGATACGTTATAGTCCAATATCTTTTGAATGGTTTGACATACAGAGACATGGGTGGTGTCAAATGACTAAGTATCGAGTCCCTGACCCTCATTGGTGCAAATTAGCCACGCCCCTTCTTCTGATTGGCTGATACGTTAAAGTCCAATATCTTTTGAATGGTTTGACATACAGAGACATGGGTGGTGTCAAATGACTAAGTATCGAGTCCCTGACCCTCATTGGTGCAAATTAGCCCCGCCCCTTCTTCTGATTGGCTGATACGTTAAAGTCCAATATCTTTTGAATGGTTTGACATACAGAGACATGGGTGGTGTCAAATGACTAAGTATGGAGTCCCTGACCCTCATTGGTGCAAATTAGCCACGCCCCTTCTTCTGATTGGCCGATACGTTATAGTCCAATATCTTTTGAATGGTTTGACATACAGAGACATGGGTGGTGTCAAATGACCAAGTATCGAGTCCCTGACCCTCATTGGTGCAAATTAGCCACGCCCCTTCTTCTGATTGGCTGATACGTTAAAGTCCAATATCTTTTGAATGGTTTGACATACAGAGACATGGGTGGTGTCAAATGACTAAGTATGGAGTCCCTGACCCTCATTGGTGCAAATTAGCCACGCCCCTTCTTCTGATTGGCCGATACGTTATAGTCCAATATCTTTTGAATGGTTTGACATACAGAGACATGGGTGGTGTCAAATGACCAAGTATCGAGTCCCTGACCCTCATTGGTGCAAATTAGCCACGCCCCTTCTTCTGATTGGCCGATACGTTATAGTCCAATATCTTTTGAATGGTTTGACATAGAGAGTCATGGGTGGTGTCAAATGACCAAGTATCGAGTCCCTGACCCTCATTGGTTCAAATTAGCCCCGCCCCTTCTTCTGATTGGCCGATACGTTATAGTCCAATATCTTTTGAATGGTTTGACATACAGAGACATGGGTGGTGTCAAATGACTAAGTATCGAGTCCCTGACCCTCATTGGTGCAAATTAGCCACGCCCCTTCTTCTGATTGGCTGATACGTTAAAGTCCAATATCTTTTGAATGGTTTGACATACAGAGACATGGGTGGTGTCAAATGACTAAGTATCGAGTCCCTGACCCTCATTGGTGCAAATTAGCCCCGCCCCTTCTTCTGATTGGCTGATACGTTAAAGTCCAATATCTTTTGAATGGTTTGACATACAGAGACATGGGTGGTGTCAAATGACTAAGTATGGAGTCCCTGACCCTCATTGGTGCAAATTAGCCACGCCCCTTCTTCTGATTGGCCGATACGTTATAGTCCAATATCTTTTGAATGGTTTGACATACAGAGACATGGGTGGTGTCAAATGACCAAGTATCGAGTCCCTGACCCTCATTGGTGCAAATTAGCCACGCCCCTTCTTCTGATTGGCTGATACGTTAAAGTCCAATATCTTTTGAATGGTTTGACATACAGAGACATGGGTGGTGTCAAATGACTAAGTATGGAGTCCCTGACCCTCATTGGTGCAAATTAGCCACGCCCCTTCTTCTGATTGGCCGATACGTTATAGTCCAATATCTTTTGAATGGTTTGACATACAGAGACATGGGTGGTGTCAAATGACCAAGTATCGAGTCCCTGACCCTCATTGGTGCAAATTAGCCACGCCCCTTCTTCTGATTGGCCGATACGTTATAGTCCAATATCTTTTGAATGGTTTGACATAGAGAGTCATGGGTGGTGTCAAATGACCAAGTATCGAGTCCCTGACCCTCATTGGTGCAAATTAGCCACGCCCCTTCTTCTGATTGGCCGATACGTTATAGTCCAATATCTTTTGAATGGTTTGACATAGAGAGTCATGGGTGGTGTCAAATGACTAAGTATCGAGTCCTTGACCTTCATGGGTGCATCCCGCGATCATCCGGCAGTAGTCCGTGGCACTTCAAAATTTCCCGGGAATTTTGGTCTAGTTATTATTATTATTCCATATTCTTCCGTATAAACTTCGGCGCGTAACTAGTTGCGCAGCTTTGAGAAAACTCAAAAAGTAAAAACGTAGAAACGTGCGACTTAATCGGGAATCAATTGGTATGACTTTTATAAGCGATTGGCGTGCACGTTTTTGCGCAACGTGCACAAACGTGCGCTTTTTGCCCCATCGTGAACGCATTGCGTGAACTTTGGGGCCTCACCACTCGCACACCGTTACTCGAAAAATTCTGAACCGATTTAGAAAGTTGTAGGCCCTGAATTTAACTACAGTCCTGTGGATTTTCAGAACGATGGCACGAATAGTTTTTGCACGAAGTGCAAAAACATTTCCAAATTTCCAAACTAATGGGGAAGATTTTCCCATGTATTTGTATGGGGCAGCATTTCACACTGTGGGTGTGAAATGTCCGGTGAAGGTTAAAAAAAAAAAAAAATCACCTTTTTTCTGAGTCACCTATCTTTCTCATACTTGCACGTAGAAACGTCATTCAAACTTCAAAACGGAGGAAAACTTCTCTTCTCTCTCTAAACCCCGGACTGTTTTTTCCTAAAATGTACACTTTTCAAGATATGAGCCTTCAAGCGAGGACTAAAAAACCCCCTTTTTCAAATCTAGAGTGGAGGTTCGAATTGATCAGAGTGAGCAGAACCCTGAAAAAATGACCATAATTTTTATTTGTAACTCGACCTCACGGCCGAACCGTAAAAGCTGGACAGATAATTTTTGGTCAGAATGTAGACATACATTTTGGTATTCTTAAAATGTGACTTTGACAGGCGTGGTGTGCACAAAATTTAAACGGGGAGACTAAGAGCCATGCCAATTCCTGTCTCTCTCTCCATTCACTGCAATGTTAAAATAAAATTTCTTCAAAAAAATCTCATTTTTGTTTTCGAATTGCCGTTACTAACACATTTTAAGGAATATCTGAATAAAATTAAGATTGTCAGAATCTTCCGGGTTCTGTCTCTCTCACGATGTCTTTGTTTTTCTGCTAGGAGCTACAGTTTGATTACAAGGTGAAGTTATTTGAGGCTTGTCAAATCCGAAGAACTAGCTGAGTCATTCCAATACAATATACACTACCATACTTCCGGGTCATGTGACCCAGAACTAGTCACATGACCCACTCAATGCAGACTTCATAATACTTTACCTTGGATAATGGAGGAATCTGAACCCTGACCTTACATGATCCCCAGTCCTGCTGGGGAC
This sequence comes from Cololabis saira, assembly GCF_033807715.1. Classification (NCBI taxonomy): domain Eukaryota; kingdom Metazoa; phylum Chordata; class Actinopteri; order Beloniformes; family Belonidae; genus Cololabis; species Cololabis saira. The sequence goes on along the minus strand of NC_084597.1, from coordinate 4,236,602 downwards.
AGGTTCATGGGATATATATGTATATTATTATTATTATACATATAAATATTTACATTTGTATATTATATATACATATTAGCCCCGCCCCTTCTTCTGATTGGCCGATACGTTATAGTCCAATATCTTTTGAATGGTTTGACATAGAGACTCACGGGTGGTATCAAATGACTAAGTATCGAGCCCCTGACCCTCATTGGTGCAAATTAGCCCCGCCCCTTCTTCTGATTGGCCGATACGTTATAGTCCAATATCTTTTGAATGGTTTGACATAGAGACTCACGGGTGGTATCAAATGACTAAGTATCGAGTCCCTGACCCTCATTGGTGGAAATTAGCCCCGCCCCTTCTTCTGATTGGCTGATACGTTATAGTCCAATATCTTTTGAATGGTTTGACATAGAGACTCACGGGTGGTATCAAATGACTAAGTATCGAGCCCCTGACCCTCATTGGTGCAAATTAGCCCCGCCCCTTCTTCTGATTGGCCGATACGTTATAGTCCAATATCTTTTGAATGGTTTGACATAGAGACTCACGGGTGGTATCAAATGACTAAGTATCGAGTCCCTGACCCTCATTGGTGCAAATTAGCCCCGCCCCTTCTTCTGATTGGCCGATACGTTATAGTCCAATATCTTTTGAATGGTTTGACATAGAGACTCACGGGTGGTATCAAATGACTAAGTATCGAGTCCCTGACCCTCATTGGTGCAAATTAGCCCCGCCCCTTCTTCTGATTGGCTGATACGTTATAGTCCAATATCTTTTGAATGGTTTGACATACAGAGACATGGGTGGTGTCAAATGACTAAGTATCGAGTCCCTGACCCTCATTGGTGCAAATTAGCCACGCCCCTTCTTCTGATTGGCCGATACGTTATACTCCAATATCTTTTGAATGGTTTGACATACAGAGACATGGGTGGTGTCAAATGACTAAGTATCGAGTCCCTGACCCTCATTGGTGCAAATTAGCCACGCCCCTTCTTCTGATTGGCTGATACGTTAAAGTCCAATATCTTTTGAATGGTTTGACATACAGAGACATGGGTGGTGTCAAATGACTAGGTATCGAGTCCCTGACCCTCATTGGTGCAAATTAGCCCCGCCCCTTCTTCTGATTGGCTGATACGTTAAAGTCCAATATCTTTTGAATGGTTTGACATACAGAGACATGGGTGGTGTCAAATGACTAAGTATGGAGTCCCTGACCCTCATTGGTGCAAATTAGCCACGCCCCTTCTTCTGATTGGCCGATACGTTATAGTCCAATATCTTTTGAATGGTTTGACATACAGAGACATGGGTGGTGTCAAATGACCAAGTATCGAGTCCCTGACCCTCATTGGTGCAAATTAGCCCCGCCCCTTCTTCTGATTGGCCGATACGTTATAGTCCAATATCTTTTGAATGGTTTGACATAGAGAGTCATGGGTGGTGTCAAATGACTAAGTATCGAGTCCTTGACCTTCATGGGTGCATCCCGCGATCATCCGGCAGTAGTCCGTGGCACTTCAAAATTTCCCGGGAATTTTGGTCTAGTTAGTGCCACGGCTGCGCCACGTGGCACGCCTCCTCCATTGAGCTGCGCAAGCTCAATGGAGGAGGAGTGCCTCGTGCGCAGCACGAGGCACTCATACTATTGCTCAGGCTTATTATTATTCTTTATTCTTCCGTAAAAACTTTGGCGCGTAACTAGTCCCACAGCTTTGAGAAAACGCGAAAAGTAAAAACGTAGAAACGTGCGCCTTAATCGGGAATCGAGTGGTATGACTTTTATTAGCGATTGGCGTGCACGTTTTTGCGCAACGTGCACAAACGTGCGCTTTTTGCCCCATCCGGAACGCATTGCGAGAAGTTTGGGGCCTCACCACTCGCACACCGTTACTCGAAAAATTCTGAACCGATTTAGAAAGTTGTAGGCCCTGAATTTAACTACGGTCCTGTGGATTTTCAAAACGATGGCACGAATAGTTTTTGCACGAAGTGCAAAAACATTTCCAAATTTCCAAACTAATGGGGAAGATTTTCCCATGCATTTCAATGGCGCCATTATAAGCGGATGGGAAAATGTTGAGAAAAAAAAGACAAAATTCACCTTTTTTCCGAGTCACGTATCTTTCTCATACTTGCACGTAGAAACGTCATTCAAACTTCAAAACGGAGGAAAACTTCTCTTCTCTCTCCAAACCCGAAACTGTTTTTTCCTAAAATGTACACTTTTCAAGATATGAGCCCTCAAGCGAGGACTGGAAATCACTTTTTTTCAAATCTAGAGCACGGGAGTCAGTTTGCTAGAGTGTAGTTACACTGAAAAAAAAACATGATTTCTTATTTGTAACTCGAGGTCACGGCCAAACCGTAAAAGGTAGACAGATAATTTTTGGTCAGAATATAGACATAGGTTTTGTGATTCATAAAATGTGACTTTGACAGGCGTGGTGTGCACAAAATTTTAACGGGGGAGCCAACAGACACGCCAGTTCCTGTCTTGCTCTTCATTGACTCCCATGTTAAATGAAGTTTTCTTAAAAAAAATCTCATTTTTGTTTTCGAATTGCCTTTACTAACACATTTTAAGGAATATCTGTATGAAAATAACATTTAGATAATCTGGTAGGTTCTCCGTTTCTCAAAATGTTTTCGTTTTTCTGCTAAGAGCTACGGTTTGAGCGCAAAGTGGAGTGATTTCAGGTTTGTCACAACCGAAAATCCAGTTGAGTCATTCCCGCTCCCTCTGTATCAGGTTCTTGTTGCCCCTAGCAACCGGAGCTCAGCTGTTGACTGATTAGGCTGACCCAGAACTGGTCACATGACTCACTCAGTACAGACTTCATGTAATATAACCTGGAAAATGGAGAAATCTGAACCCTGACCTTTTAACCTTAGATGAACACACACACACACACACACACACACACACACACACACACACACACACACACACACACACACACACACACACACACACACGATAGGTGTTATTATGGGATGGCAGGTGTTTTTATAGGATGTTAGTGTTATTATGGGATGGCAGGTGTTTTTATAGGATTTTAGTGTTATTATGGGATGGCAGGTGTTTTTATAGGATGTTAGTGTTATTATGGGATGGCAGGTGTTTTTATAGGATGTTAGTGTTATTATGGGATGTTAGTGTTATTATGGGATGGTAGGTGTTTATAATGGGATGGTAGGTGTTTATTATGGGATGGTAGTGTTATCGGTGTTAGCGGTCCCGTTAGCGGTTCTGTTAGCGGTCCTGTTAGCGATCCCGTTAGCGGTCCCGTTAGCGGTCCAGTTAGCGATCCCGTTAGCGGTCCAGTTAGCGACCCCGTTAGCGGTCCCGTTAGCGGTCCCGTTAGCGGTCCCATTAGCGACCCCGTTAGCGGTCCCGTTAGCAATCCCGTTAGCGGTCCCGTTAGCGGTTCCGCTAGCGGTTGTTAGCGATCCCGTTAGCGATCCCGTTAGCAGTCCAGTTAGCGACCCCGTTAGCAGTCCCGTTAGCAATCCCGTTAGCGGTTGTTAGCGATCCCGTTAGCGATCCTGTTAGCGGCTCGGTTAGCGGTCCCGTTAGCGATCCCGTTAGCGATCCCGTTAGCGGTCCCGTTAGCGGTCCCGTTAGCGGTTCCGTTAGCGATCCCATTAGCGGTCCCGTTAGCGGTCCCGTTAGCGGTTCCGTTAGCGGTTGTTAGCGGCTCGGTTAGCGATTCGGTTAGCGGTCCCGTTAGCGGCCCCGTTAGCGATCCCGTTAGCGATCCCGTTAGCGGTTCTGTTAGCGGTCCAGTTAGCGGTCCCGTTAGCGACCCCATTAGCGGCTCGGTTAGCGGTCCCGTTAGCGGTCCCGTTAGCGGTCCCGTTAGCGGTTCCGTTAGCGGTTCCGTTAGCGGTTGTTAGCGGCTCGGTTAGCGATTCCGTTAGCGGCTCGGTTAGCGGTCCCGTTAGCGGTCCCGTTAGCGATCCCTTTAGCGATCCCGTTAGCGGTTCAGTTAGCGATCCCGTTAGAGGTTCCGTTAGCGATCCCGTTAGCGGTCCCGTTAGCGATCCCATTAGCGGTCCCGTTAGCGGTCCCGTTAGCGGTTCCGTTAGCGGTTGTTAGCGGCTCGGTTAGCTATTCCGTTAGCGGCTCGGTTAGCGGTCCCGTTAGCGGTCCCGTTAGCGATCCCGTTAGCGATCCCGTTAGCGGTTCTGTTAGCGGTCCAGTTAGCGATTGTTAGCGGTCCCGTTAGCGACCCCATTAGCGACCCCATTAGCGGCTCGGTTAGCGGTCCCGTTAGCGATCCCATTAGCGGTCCCGTTAGCGGTCCCGTTAGCGGTTCCGTTAGCGGTTGTTAGCGGCTCGGTTAGCGATTCCGTTAGCGGCTCGGTTAGCGGTCCCGTTAGCGGTCCCGTTAGCGATCCCTTTAGCGATCCCGTTAGCGGTTCAGTTAGCGATCCCGTTAGAGGTTCCGTTAGCGGTTCTGTTAGCTATCCCGTTAGCGGTCCCGTTAGCGGTCTTGTTAGCGGTTCTATTAGCCTATTACATATTTTCTGTAATAACTTTTGAATGGTTTGACATAGAGAGTCATGGGTGGTGTCAAATGACTAAGTATCGAGTCCTTGACCTTCATGGGTGCAAATAAGCCCCGCGATCATCCGGCAGTAGTCCGTGGCACTTCAAAATTTCCCGGGAATTTTGTCTAGTTAGTGCCACGGCTGCGCCACGTGGCACTCCTCCTCCATTGAGATGCGCAAGCTCAATGGAGGAGGAGTGCCTCGTGCGCAGCACGAGGCACTAATACTATTGCTCAGGCTTATTATTTATTTATTATTATTCCATATTCTTCCGTATAAACTTCGGCGCGTAACTAGTTGCGCAGCTTTGAGAAAACTCAAAAAGTAAAAACGTAGAAACGTGCGACTTAATCGGGAATCAATTGGTATGACTTTTATAAGCGATTGGCGTGCACGTTTTTGCGCAACGTGCACAAACGTGCACTTTTTGCCCCATCCGGAACGCATTGCGTGAACTTTGGGGCCTCACCACTCGCATACCGTTACTCGAAAAATTCTGAACCGATTTAGAAAGTTGTAGGCCCTGAATTTAACTACAGTCCTCTGGATTTTCAGAACGATGGCACGAATAGTTTTTGCACGAAGTGCAAAAACATTTCCAAATTTCCAAACTAATGGGGAAGATTTTCCCATGTATTTGTATGGGGCAGCATTTCACACTGTGGGTGTAAAATGTCCGGTGAAGGTTAAAAAAAAAAAAAATCACCTTTTTTCTGAGTCACCTATCTTTCTCATACTTGCACGTAGAAACGTCATTCAAACTTCAAAACGGAGGAAAACTTCTCTTCTCTCTCTAAACCCCAGACTGTTTTTTCCTAAAATGTACACTTTTCAAGATATGAGCCCTCAAGCGAGGACTGGAAATCACTTTTTTGTCAAATCTTCAGTGCGGTTCTAATTGATCAGAGTGCGAGAGACTTTGAAAAAATGACCATAATTTTTATTTGTAACTTGAGCTCACGGCCGAACCGTAAAAGCTAGAAAGATAATCTTTGGTCAGAATGTAGACATAGATGTTGAGATTCAAATAATGTGACTTTGACAGGCGTGGTGTGCACAAAATTTGAACGGGGGAGCCAAGAGTCACGCCAAATCCTGCCTCTGTCTCCATTAAGTCTAATGTTAAAATAAGTTTTCTTCAAAAAAATCTCATTTTTGTTTTCGAATTGCCGTTACTAACACATTTTAAGGAATATCTGAATAAAATTAAGATTGTCAGAATCTTCCGGGTTCTGTCTCTCTCACGATGTCTTTGTTTTTCTGCTAGGAGCTACAGTTTGATTACAAGGTGAAGTTATTTGAGGCTTGTCAAATCCGAAGAACTAGCTGAGTCATTCCAATACAATATACACTACCATACTTCCGGGTCATGTGACCCAGAACTAGTCACATGACCCACTCAATGCAGACTTCATAATACTTTACCTTGGATAATGGAGGAATCTGAACCCTGACCTTTTGACCTTACATGATCCCCAGTCCTGCTGGGGACAGGTTCATGGGATATATATGTATATTATTATTATTATACATATAAATATTTACATTTGTATATTATATATACATATTAGCCCCGCCCCTTCTTCTGATTGGCCGATACGTTATAGTCCAATATCTTTTGAATGGTTTGACATAGAGACTCACGGGTGGTATCAAATGACTAAGTATCGAGCCCCTGACCCTCATTGGTGCAAATTAGCCCCGCCCCTTCTTCTGATTGGCTGATACGTTAAAGTCCAATATCTTTTGAATGGTTTGACATAGAGACTCACGGGTGGTATCAAATGACTAAGTATCGAGCCCCTGACCCTCATTGGTGCAAATTAGCCACGCCCCTTCTTCTGATTGGCTGATACGTTAAAGTCCAATATCTTTTGAATGGTTTGACATACAGAGACATGGGTGGTGTCAAATGACTAAGTATCGAGTCCCTGACCCTCATTGGTGCAAATTAGCCACGCCCCTTCTTCTGATTGGCTGATACGTTAAAGTCCAATATCTTTTGAATGGTTTGACATACAGAGACATGGGTGGTGTCAAATGACTAAGTATCGAGTCCCTGACCCTCATTGGTGCAAATTAGCCCCGCCCCTTCTTCTGATTGGCTGATACGTTAAAGTCCAATATCTTTTGAATGGTTTGACATACAGAGACATGGGTGGTGTCAAATGACTAAGTATCGAGTCCCTGACCCTCATTGGTGCAAATTTGCCCCGCCCCTTCTTCTGATTGGCTGATACGTTAAAGTCCAATATCTTTTGAATGGTTTGACATACAGAGACATGGGTGGTGTCAAATGACTAAGTATGGAGTCCCTGACCCTCATTGGTGCAAATTAGCCACGCCCCTTCTTCTGATTGGCCGATACGTTATAGTCCAATATCTTTTGAATGGTTTGACATACAGAGACATGGGTGGTGTCAAATGACCAAGTATCGAGTCCCTGACCCTCATTGGTGCAAATTAGCCCCGCCCCTTCTTCTGATTGGCCGATACGTTATAGTCCAATATCTTTTGAATGGTTTGACATAGAGAGTCATGGGTGGTGTCAAATGACCAAGTATCGAGTCCTTGACCTTCATGGGTGCATCCCGCGATCATCCGGCAGTAGTCCGTGGCACTTCAAAATTTCCCGGGAATTTTGGTCTAGTTATTTATTATTATTCCATATTCTTCCGTATAAACTTCGGCGCGTAACTAGTTGCGCAGCTTTGAGAAAACTCAAAAAGTAAAAACGTAGAAACGTGCGCCTTAATCGGGAATCGATTGGTATGACTTTTATTAGCGATTGGCGTGCACGTTTTTGCGCAACGTGCACAAACGTGCACTTTTTGCCCCATCCGGAACGCATTGCGTCAACTTTGGGGCCTCACCACTCGCACACCGTTACTCGAAAAATTATGAACCGATTTAGAAAGTTGTAGGCCCTGAATTTAACTACATTCCTGTGGATTTTCAGAACGATGGCACGAATAGTTTTTGCACGAAGTGCAAAAACATTTCCAAATTTCCAAACTAATGGGGACCATGTATTTGTATGGGGCAGCATTTCACACTGTGTGTGGGATGAGGTTAAAAAAAAAAAAATCACCTTTTTTCTGAGTCACCTATCTTTCTCATACTTGCACGTAGAAAGGTCATTCAAACTTCAAAACGGAGGAAAACTTCTCTTCTCTCTCTAAACCCCGGACTGTTTTTTCCTAAAATGTACACTTTTCAAGATATGAGCGCTCAAGCGAGGACTGGAAATCACTTTTTTGTCAAATCTTCAGTGCGGTTCTAATTGATCAGAGTGCGAGAGACTTTAAAAAAATGATCATAATTTTTATTTGTAACTCGACCTCACGGCCAAACCGTAAAAGGTAGACAGATCATTTTTGGTCAGAATATAGACATAGGTTTTGTGATTCATAAAATGTGACTTTGACAGGCGTGGTGTGCACAAAATTTGAACGGGGAGACTAACAGCCATGCCAAATCCTGTCTTTCTCTCCATTGACTCCCATAATAAATAACGTTTTCTTCAAAAAAATCTCATTTTTGTTTTCGAATTGCCGTTACTAACACATTTTAAGGAATATCTGAATAAAATTAAGATTGTCAGAATCTTCCGGGTTCTGTCTCTCTCACGATGTCTTTGTTTTTCTGCTAGGAGCTACAGTTTGATTACAAGGTGAAGTTATTTGAGGCTTGTCAAATCCGAAGAACTAGCTGAGTCATTCCAATACAATATACACTACCATACTTCCGGGTCATGTGACCCAGAACTAGTCACATGACCCACTCAATGCAGACTTCATAATACTTTACCTTGGATAATGGAGGAATCTGAACCCTGACCTTTTGACCTTACATGATCCCCAGTCCTGCTGGGGACAGGTTCATGGGATATATATGTATATTATTATTATTATACATATAAATATTTACATTTGTATATTATATATACATATTAGCCCCGCCCCTTCTTCTGATTGGCCGATACGTTATAGTCCAATATCTTTTGAATGGTTTGACATAGAGACTCACGGGTGGTATCAAATGACTAAGTATCGAGCCCCTGACCCTCATTGGTGCAAATTAGCCCCGCCCCTTCTTCTGATTGGCTGATACGTTAAAGTCCAATATCTTTTGAATGGTTTGACATACAGAGACATGGATGGTGTCAAATGACTAAGTATCGAGTCCCTGACCCTCATTGGTGCAAATTAGCCACGCCCCTTCTTCTGATTGGCCGATACGTTATAGTCCAATATCTTTTGAATGGTTTGACATACAGAGACATGGGTGGTGTCAAATGACTAAGTATCGAGTCCCTGACCCTCATTGGTGCAAATTAGCCACGCCCCTTCTTCTGATTGGCTGATACGTTAAAGTCCAATATCTTTTGAATGGTTTGACATACAGAGACATGGGTGGTGTCAAATGACTAAGTATCGAGTCCCTGACCCTCATTGGTGCAAATTAGCCCCGCCCCTTCTTCTGATTGGCTGATACGTTATAGTCCAATATCTTTTGAATGGTTTGACATACAGAGACATGGGTGGTGTCAAATGACTAAGTATGGAGTCCCTGACCCTCATTGGTGCAAATTAGCCACGCCCCTTCTTCTGATTGGCCGATACGTTATAGTCCAATATCTTTTGAATGGTTTGACATACAGAGACATGGGTGGTGTCAAATGACCAAGTATGGAGTCCCTGACCCTCATTGGTGCAAATTAGCCACGCCCCTTCTTCTGATTGGCCGATACGTTATAGTCCAATATCTTTTGAATGGTTTGACATACAGAGACATGGGTGGTGTCAAATGACTAAGTATCGACTCCCTGACCCTCATTGGTGCAAATTAGCCACGCCCCTTCTTCTGATTGGCTGATACGTTAAAGTCCAATATCTTTTGAATGGTTTGACATACAGAGACATGGGTGGTGTCAAATGACTAAGTATCGAGTCCCTGACCCTCATTGGTGCAAATTAGTCCCACCCCTTCTTCTGATTGGCTGATACGTTAAAGTCCAATATCTTTTGAATGGTTTGACATACAGAGACATGGGTGGTTTCAAATGACTAAGTATGGAGTCCCTGACCCTCATTGGTGCAATTTAGCCACGCCCCTTCTTTCTGATTGGCCGATACGTTATAGTCCAATATCTTTTGAATGGTTTGACATACAGAGACATGGGTGGTGTCAAATGACCAAGTATCGAGTCCCTGACCCTCATTGGTGCAAATTAGCCACGCCCCTTCTTCTGATTGGCTGATACGTTAAAGTCCAATATCTTTTGAATGGTTTGACATACAGAGACATGGGTGGTGTCAAATGACTAAGTATCGAGTCCCTGACCTTCATGGGTGCATCCCGCGATCATCCGGCAGTAGTCCGTGGCACTTCAAAATTTCCCGGGAATTTTGGTCTAGTTAGTGCCACGGCTGCGCCACGTGGCACTCCTCCTCCATTGAGATGCGCAAGCTCAATGGAGGAGGAGTGCCTCGTGCGCAGCACGAGGCACTCATACTATTGCTCAGGCTTATTATTATTATTATATATTCTTCCGTAAAAACTTCGGCGCGTAACTAGTCCCGCAGCTTTGAGAAAACGCGAAAAGTAAAAACGTAGAAACGTGCGCCTTACTCGGGAATCGATTGGTATGACTTTTATTAGCGATTGGCGTGCACGTTTTTGCGCAACGTGCACAAACGTGCGCTTTTTGCCCCATCCGGAACGCATTGCGTGAACTTTGGGGCCTCACCACTCGCACACCGTTACTCGAAAAATTATGAACCGATTTAGAAAGTTGTAGGCCCTGAATTTAACTACAGTCCTGTGGATTTTCAGAACGATGGCACGAATAGTTTTTGCACGAAGTGCAAAAACATTTCCAAATTTCCAAACTAATGGGGAGATTTTCCCATGTATTTGTATGGGGCAGCATTTCACACTGTGCGTGGGAGGAGGTTAAAAAAAAAAAAAAACACCTTTTTTCTGAGTCACGTATCTTTCTCATACTTGCACGTAGAAACGTCATTCAAACTTCAAAACGGAGGAAAACTTCTCTTCTCTCTCCAAACCCCGGACTGTTTTTTCCTAAAATGTACACTTTTCAAGATATGAGCGCTCAAGCGAGGACTGGAAATCACTTTTTTGTCAAATCTTCAGTGCGGTTCTAATTGATCAGAGTGCGAGAGACTTTGAAAAAATGACCATAATTTTTATTTGTAACTTGAGCTCACGGCCGAACCGTAAAAGCTAGAAAGATAATCTTTGGTCAGAATGTAGACATAGATGTTGAGATTCAAATAATGTGACTTTGATAGGCGTGGTGTGCACATAATTTGAACGGGGGAGCCAAGAGTCACGCCAAATCCTGCCTCTGTCTCCATTAAGTCTAATGTTAAAATAAGTTTTCTTCAAAAAAATCTCATTTTTGTTTTCGAATTGCCGTTACTAACACATTTTAAGGAATATCTGAATAAAATTAAGATTGTCAGAATCTTCCGGGATCTGTCTCTCTCACGATGTCTTTGTTTTTCTGCTAGGAGCTACAGTTTGATTACAAGGTGAAGTTATTTGAGGCTTGTCAAATCCGAAGAACTAGCTGAGTCATTCCAATACAATATACACTACCATACTTCCGGGTCATGTGACCCAGAACTAGTCACATGACCCACTCAATGCAGACTTCATAATACTTTACCTTGGATAATGGAGGAATCTGAACCCTGACCTTACATGATCCCCAGTCCTGCTGGGGACAGGTTCATGGGATATATATGTATATTATTATTATTATACATATAAATATTTACATTTGTATATTATATATACATATTAGCCCCGCCCCTTCTTCTGATTGGCTGATACGTTAAAGTCCAATATCTTTTGAATGGTTTGACATACAGAGACATGGGTGGTGTCAAATGACTAAGTATCGAGCCCCTGACCCTCATTGGTGCAAATTAGCCCCGCCCCTTCTTCTGATTGGCCGATACGTTATAGTCCAATATCTTTTGAATGGTTTGACATAGAGTGTCACGGGTGGTATCAAATGACTAAGTATCGAGCCCCTGACCCTCATTGGTGCAAATTAGCCCCGCCCCTTCTTCTGATTGGCTTATACGTTAAAGTCCAATATCTTTTGAATGGTTTGACATACAGAGACATGGGTGGTGTCAAATGACTAAGTATCGAGCCCCTGACCCTCATTGGTGCAAATTAGCCCCGCCCCTTCTTCTGATTGGCTGATACGTTAAAGTCCAATATCTTTTGAATGGTTTGACATACAGAGACATGGGTGGTGTCAAATGACTAAGTATGGAGTCCCTGACCCTCATTGGTGCAAATTAGCCACGCCCCTTCTTCTGATTGGCCGATACGTTATAGTCCAATATCTTTTGAATGGTTTGACATACAGAGACATGGGTGGTGTCAAATGACTAAGTATCGAGTCCCTGACCCTCATTGGTGCAAATTAGCCCCGCCCCTTCTTCTGATTGGCCGATACGTTATAGTCCAATATCTTTTGAATGGTTTGACATACAGAGACATGGCTGGTGTCAAATGACTAAGTATCGAGTCCCTGACCCTCATTGGTGCAAATTAGCCCCGCCCCTTCTTCTGATTGGCCGATACGTTAAAGTCCAATATCTTTTGAATGGTTTGACATACAGACACATGGGTGGTGTCAAATGACTAAGTATCGAGTCCCTGACCCTCATTGGTGCAAATTAGCCCCGCCCCTTCTTCTGATTGGCCGATACGTTATAGTCCAATATCTTTTGAATGGTTTGACATAGAGAGTCATGGGTGGTGTCAAATGACCAAGTATCGAGTCCTTGACCTTCATGGGTGCATCCCGCGATCATCCGGCAGTAGTCCGTGGCACTTCAAAATTTCCCGGGAATTTTGTCTAGTTATTATTATTATTCCATATTCTTCCGTATAAACTTCGGCGCGTAACTAGTCCCACAGCTTTGAGAAAACGCGAAAAGTAAAAACGTAGAAACGTGCGCCTTAATCGGGAATCGATTGGTATGACTTTTATTAGCGATTGGCGTGCACGTTTTTGCGCAACGTGCACAAACGTGCACTTTTTGCCCCATCCGGAACGCATTGCGTCAACTTTGGGGCCTCACCACTCGCACACCGTTACTCGAAAAATTATGAACCGATTTAGAAAGTTGTAGGCCCTGAATTTAACTACATTCCTGTGGATTTTCAGAACGATGGCACGAATAGTTTTTGCACGAAGTGCAAAAACATTTCCAAATTTCCAAACTAATGGGGACCATGTATTTGTATGGGGCAGCATTTCACACTGTGTGTGGGATGAGGTTAAAAAAAAAAAAATCACCTTTTTTCTGAGTCACCTATCTTTCTCATACTTGCACGTAGAAAGGTCATTCAAACTTCAAAACGGAGGAAAACTTCTCTTCTCTCTCTAAACCCCGGACTGTTTTTTCCTAAAATGTACACTTTTCAAGATATGAGCCTTCAAGCGAGGACTAAAAAACCCCCTTTTTCAAATCTAGAGTGGAGGTTCGAATTGATTAGAGTGAGCAGAACCCTGAAAAAATGACCATAATTTTTATTTGTAACTCGACCTCACGGCCGAACCGTAAAAGCTGGACAGATCATTTTTGGTCAGAATGTAGACATACATATTGGTATTCTTAAAATGTGACTTTGACAGGCGTGGTGTGCACAAAATTTAAACGGGGAGACTAAGAGCCATGCCAATTCCTGTCTCCTTCTCCATTCACTGCAATGTTAAAAAAAAAATTCTTCAAAAAAATCTCATTTTTGTTTTCGAATTGCCGTTACTAACACATTTTAAGGAATATCTGAATGAAATTAAGATTGTCAGAATCTTCCGGGTTCTGTCTCTCTCACGATGTCTTTGTTTTTCTGCTAGGAGCTACAGTTTGATTACAAGGTGAAGTTATTTGAGGCTTGTCAAATCCAAAAAACTAGCTGAGTCATTCCAATACAATATACACTACCATACTTCCGGGTCATGTGACCCAGAACTAGTCACATGACCCACTCAATGCAGACTTCATAATACTTTACCTTGGATAATGGAGGAATCTGAACCCTGACCTTACATGATCCCCAGTCCTGCTGGGGACAGGTTCATGGGATATATATGTATATTATTATTATTATACATATAAATATTTACATTTGTATATTATATATACATATTAGCCCCGCCCCTTCTTCTGATTGGCCGATACGTTATAGTCCAATATCTTTTGAATGGTTTGACATAGAGACTCACGGGTGGTATCAAATGACTAAGTATCGAGCCCCTGACACTCATTGGTGCAAATTAGCCCCGCCCCTTCTTCTGATTGGCTGATACGTTAAAGTCCAATATCTTTTGAATGGTTTGACATACAGAGACATGGGTGGTGTCAAATGACTAAGTATCGAGTCCCTGACCCTCATTGGTGCAAATTAGCCACGCCCCTTCTTCTGATTGGCTGATACGTTAAAGTCCAATATCTTTTGAATGGTTTGACATACAGAGACATGGGTGGTGTCAAATGACTAAGTATCGAGTCCCTGACCCTCATTGGTGCAAATTAGCCCCGCCCCTTCTTCTGATTGGCTGATACGTTAAAGTCCAATATCTTTTGAATGGTTTGACATACAGAGACATGGGTGGTGTCAAATGACTAAGTATGGAGTCCCTCACCCTCATTGGTGCAAATTAGCCCCGCCCCTTCTTCTGATTGGCCGATACGTTATAGTCCAATATCTTTTGAATGGTTTGACATACAGAGACATGGGTGGTGTCAAATGACCAAGTATCGAGTCCCTGACCCTCATTGGTGCAAATTAGCCACGCCCCTTCTTCTGATTGGCTGATACGTTAAAGTCCAATATCTTTTGAATGGTTTGACATACAGAGACATGGGTGGTGTCAAATGACTAAGTATCGAGTCCCTGACCCTCATTGGTGCAAATTAGCCACGCCCCTTCTTCTGATTGGCCGATACGTTATAGTCCAATATCTTTTGAATGGTTTGACATAGAGAGTCATGGGTGGTGTCAAATGACCAAGTATCGAGTCCTTGACCTTCATGGGTGCATCCCGCGATCATCCGGCAGTAGTCCGTGGCACTTCAAAATTTCCCGGGAATTTTGGTCTAGTTTATTATTATTATTCCATATTCTTCCGTATAAACTTCGGCGCGTAACTAGTTGCGCAGCTTTGAGAAAACTCAAAAAGTAAAAACGTAGAAACGTGCGCCTTAATCGGGAATCGATTGGTATGACTTTTATTAGCGATTGGCGTGCACGTTTTTGCGCAACGTGCACAAACGTGCACTTTTTGCCCCATCCGGAACGCATTGCGTCAACTTTGGGGCCTCACCACTCGCACACCGTTACTCGAAAAATTATGAACCGATTTAGAAAGTTGTAGGCCCTGAATTTAACTACAGTCCTGTGGATTTTCAGAACGATGGCACGAATAGTTTTTGCACGAAGTGCAAAAACATTTCCAAATTTCCAAACTAATGGGGACCATGTATTTGTATGGGGCAGCATTTCACACTGTGTGTGGGATGAGGTTAAAAAAAAAAAAAATCACCTTTTTTCTGAGTCACCTATCTTTCTCATACTTGCACGTAGAAACGTCATTCAAACTTCAAAACGGAGGAAAACTTCTCTTCTCTCTCCAAACCCCGGACTGTTTTTTCCTAAAATGTACACTTTTCAAGATATGAGCCCTCAAGCGAGGACTGGAAATCACTTTTTTGTCAAATCTTCAGTGCGGTTCTAATTGATCAGAGTGCGAGAGACTTTGAAAAAATGACCATAATTTTTATTTGTAACTTGAGCTCACGGCCGAACCGTAAAAGCTAGAAAGATAATCTTTGGTCAGAATGTAGACATAGATGTTGAGATTCAAATAATGTGACTTTGACAGGCGTGGTGTGCACAAAATTTGAACAGGGGAGCCAAGAGTCACGCCAAATCCTGCCTCTGTCTCCATTAAGTCTAATGTTAAAATAAGTTTTCTTCAAAAAAATCTCATTTTTGTTTTCGAATTGCCGTTACTAACACATTTTAAGGAATATCTGAATAAAATTAAGATTGTCAGAATCTTCCGGGTTCTGTCTCTCTCACGATGTCTTTGTTTTTCTGCTAGGAGCTACAGTTTGATTACAAGGTGAAGTTATTTGAGGCTTGTCAAATCCGAAGAACTAGCTGAGTCATTCCAATACAATATACACTACCATACTTCCGGGTCATGTGACCCAGAACTAGTCACATGACCCACTCAATGCAGACTTCATAATACTTTACCTTGGATAATGGAGGAATCTGAACCCTGACCTTTTGACCTTACATGATCCCCAGTCCTGCTGGGGACAGGTTCATGGGATATATATGTATATTATTATTATTATACATATAAATATTTACATTTGTATATTATATATACATATTAGCCCCGCCCCTTCTTCTGATTGGCCGATACGTTATAGTCCAATATCTTTTGAATGGTTTGACATAGAGACTCACGGGTGGTATCAAATGACTAAGTATCGAGCCCCTGACCCTCATTGGTGCAAATTAGCCCCGCCCCTTCTTCTGATTGGCCGATACGTTATAGTCCAATATCTTTTGAATGGTTTGACATAGAGACTCACGGGTGGTATCAAATGACTAAGTATCGAGCCCCTGACCCTCATTGGTGCAAATTAGCCCCGCCCCTTCTTCTGATTGGCCGATACGTTATAGTCCAATATCTTTTGAATGGTTTGACATAGAGTGTCACGGGTGGTATCAAATGACTAAGTATCGAGCCCCTGACCCTCATTGGTGCAAATTAGCCCCGCCCCTTCTTCTGATTGGCTGATACGTTAAAGTCCAATATCTTTTGAATGGTTTGACATACAGAGACATGGGTGGTGTCAAATGACTAAGTATCGAGCCCCTGACCCTCATTGGTGCAAATTAGCCCCGCCCCTTCTTCTGATTGGCCGATACGTTATAGTCCAATATCTTTTGAATGGTTTGACATAGAGTGTCACGGGTGGTATCAAATGACTAAGTATCGAGCCCCTGACCCTCATTGGTGCAAATTAGCCCCGCCCCTTCTTCTGATTGGCTGATACGTTAAAGTCCAATA
The DNA here is from genome assembly GCF_033807715.1 of Cololabis saira. Lineage (NCBI taxonomy): Eukaryota > Metazoa > Chordata > Actinopteri > Beloniformes > Belonidae > Cololabis > Cololabis saira. The sequence continues at coordinate 4,219,900 of NC_084597.1, read as the reverse complement.
TCTTTTGAATGGTTTGACATACAGAGACATGGGTGGTGTCAAATGACTAAGTATCGAGCCCCTGACCCTCATTGGTGCAAATTAGCCCCGCCCCTTCTTCTGATTGGCTGATACGTTAAAGTCCAATATCTTTTGAATGGTTTGACATACAGAGACATGGGTGGTGTCAAATGACTAAGTATCGAGTCCCTGACCCTCATTGGTGCAAATTAGCCCCGCCCCTTCTTCTGATTGGCCGATACGTTATAGTCCAATATCTTTTGAATGGTTTGACATACAGAGACATGGGTGGTGTCAAATGACTAAGTATCGAGTCCCTGACCCTCATTGGTGCAAATTAGCCCCGCCCCTTCTTCTGATTGGCCGATACGTTAAAGTCCAATATCTTTTGAATGGTTTGACATACAGACACATGGGTGGTGTCAAATGACTAAGTATCGAGTCCCTGACCCTCATTGGTGCAAATTAGCCCCGCCCCTTCTTCTGATTGGCCGATACGTTATAGTCCAATATCTTTTGAATGGTTTGACATAGAGAGTCATGGGTGGTGTCAAATGACCAAGTATCGAGTCCTTGACCTTCATGGGTGCATCCCGCGATCATCCGGCAGTAGTCCGTGGCACTTCAAAATTTCCCGGGAATTTTGTCTAGTTAGTGCCACGGCTGCGCCACGTGGCACTCCTCCTCCATTGAGATGCGCAAGCTCAATGGAGGAGGAGTGCCTCGTGCGCAGCACGAGGCACTAATACTATTGCTCAGGCTTATTTATTTATTTATTATTATTCCATATTCTTCCGTATAAACTTCGGCGCGTAACTAGTTGCGCAGCTTTGAGAAAACTCAAAAAGTAAAAACGTAGAAACGTGCGCCTTAATCGGGAATCGATTGGTATGACTTTTATTAGCGATTGGCGTGCACGTTTTTGCGCAACGTGCACAAACGTGCACTTTTTGCCCCATCCGGAACGCATTGCGTCAACTTTGGGGCCTCACCACTCGCACACCGTTACTCGAAAAATTATGAACCGATTTAGAAAGTTGTAGGCCCTGAATTTAACTACAGTCCTCTGGATTTTCAGAACGATGGCACGAATAGTTTTTGCACGAAGTGCAAAAACATTTCCAAATTTCCAAACTAATGGGGACCATGTATTTGTATGGGGCAGCATTTCACACTGTGTGTGGGATGAGGTTAAAAAAAAAAAAATCACCTTTTTTCTGAGTCACCTATCTTTCTCATACTTGCACGTAGAAAGGTCATTCAAACTTCAAAACGGAGGAAAACTTCTCTTCTCTCTCTAAACCCCGGACTGTTTTTTCCTAAAATGTACACTTTTCAAGATATGAGCGCTCAAGCGAGGACTGGAAATCACTTTTTTGTCAAATCTTCAGTGCGGTTCTAATTGATCAGAGTGCGAGAGACTTTAAAAAAATGATCATAATTTTTATTTGTAACTCGACCTCACGGCCAAACCGTAAAAGGTAGACAGATCATTTTTGGTCAGAATATAGACATAGGTTTTGTGATTCATAAAATGTGACTTTGACAGGCGTGGTGTGCACAAAATTTGAACGGGGAGACTAACAGCCATGCCAAATCCTGTCTTTCTCTCCATTGACTCCCATAATAAATAACGTTTTCTTCAAAAAAATCTCATTTTTGTTTTCGAATTGCCGTTACTAACACATTTTAAGGAATATCTGAATAAAATTAAGATTGTCAGAATCTTCCGGGTTCTGTCTCTCTCACGATGTCTTTGTTTTTCTGCTAGGAGCTACAGTTTGATTACAAGGTGAAGTTATTTGAGGCTTGTCAAATCCGAAGAACTAGCTGAGTCATTCCAATACAATATACACTACCATACTTCCGGGTCATGTGACCCAGAACTAGTCACATGACCCACTCAATGCAGACTTCATAATACTTTACCTTGGATAATGGAGGAATCTGAACCCTGACCTTTTGACCTTACATGATCCCCAGTCCTGCTGGGGACAGGTTCATGGGATATATATGTATATTATTATTATTATACATATAAATATTTACATTTGTATATTATATATACATATTAGCCCCGCCCCTTCTTCTGATTGGCCGATACGTTATAGTCCAATATCTTTTGAATGGTTTGACATAGAGACTCACGGGTGGTATCAAATGACTAAGTATCGAGCCCCTGACACTCATTGGTGCAAATTAGCCCCGCCCCTTCTTCTGATTGGCTGATACGTTAAAGTCCAATATCTTTTGAATGGTTTGACATACAGAGACATGGGTGGTGTCAAATGACTAAGTATCGAGTCCCTGACCCTCATTGGTGCAAATTAGCCACGCCCCTTCTTCTGATTGGCCGATACGTTATAGTCCAATATCTTTTGAATGGTTTGACATACAGAGACATGGGTGGTGTCAAATGACTAAGTATCGAGTCCCTGACCCTCATTGGTGCAAATTAGCCACGCCCCTTCTTCTGATTGGCTGATACGTTAAAGTCCAATATCTTTTGAATGGTTTGACATACAGAGACATGGGTGGTGTCAAATGACTAAGTATCGAGTCCCTGACCCTCATTGGTGCAAATTAGCCCCGCCCCTTCTTCTGATTGGCTGATACGTTAAAGTCCAATATCTTTTGAATGGTTTGACATACAGAGACATGGGTGGTGTCAAATGACTAAGTATGGAGTCCCTCACCCTCATTGGTGCAAATTAGCCACGCCCCTTCTTCTGATTGGCCGATACGTTATAGTCCAATATCTTTTGAATGGTTTGACATACAGAGACATGGGTGGTGTCAAATGACCAAGTATCGAGTCCCTGACCCTCATTGGTGCAAATTAGCCACGCCCCTTCTTCTGATTGGCCGATACGTTATAGTCCAATATCTTTTGAATGGTTTGACATACAGAGACATGGGTGGTGTCAAATGACCAAGTATCGAGTCCCTGACCCTCATTGGTGCAAATTAGCCACGCCCCTTCTTCTGATTGGCTGATACGTTAAAGTCCAATATCTTTTGAATGGTTTGACATACAGAGACATGGGTGGTGTCAAATGACTAAGTATCGAGTCCCTGACCCTCATTGGTGCAAATTAGCCACGCCCCTTCTTCTGATTGGCCGATACGTTATAGTCCAATATCTTTTGAATGGTTTGACATAGAGAGTCATGGGTGGTGTCAAATGACAAAGTATCGAGTCCTTGACCTTCATGGGTGCATCCCGCGATCATCCGGCAGTAGTCCGTGGCACTTCAAAATTTCCCGGGAATTTTGGTCTAGTTATTATATATTCTTCCGTAAAAACTTTGGCGCGTAACTAGTCCCGCAGCTTTGAGAAAACGCGAAAAGTAAAAACGTACAAACGTGCGCCTTAATCGGGAATCGATTGGTATGACTTTTATAAGCAATTGGCGTGCACGTTTTTGCGCAACGTGCACAAACGTGCACTTTTTGCCCCATCCGGAACGCATTGCGTGAACTTTGGGGCCTCACCACTCGCACACCGTTACTCGAAAAATTCTGAACCGATTTAGAAAGTTGTAGGCCCTGAATTTAACTACAGTCCTGTGGATTTTCAGAACGATGGCAGGAATAGTTTTTGCACGAAGTGCAAAAACATTTCCAAATTTCCAAACTAATGGGGAAGATTTTCCCATGCATTTCAATGGCGCCATTATAAGCGGATGGGAAAATGTTGAGAAAAAAAGACAAAATTCACCTCTTTTCCGAGTCACGTATCTTTCTCATACTTGGACGTAGAAACGTCATTCAAACATCAAAACGGAGGAAAACTTCTCTTCTCTCTCCAAACCCCGGACTGTTTTTTCCTAAAATGTACACTTTTCAAGATATGAGCCCTCAAGCGAGGTCTGGAAATCACTTTTTTTCAAATCTAGAGCACGGGAGTCAGTTTGCTAGAGTGTAGTTACACTGAAAAAAAAACATGATTTCTTATTTGTAACTCGAGGTCACGGCCAAACCGTAAAAGGTAGACAGATCATTTTTGGTCAGAATATAGACATAGGTGTTGTGATTTATAAAATGTGACTTTGACAGGCGTGGTGTGCACAAAATTTTAACGGGGGGCCCAACAGACGCGCCAATTCCTGTCTCGCTGTTCATTGACTCCCATGTTAAAAAACATTTTCTTAAAAAAGATCTCATTTTTGTTTTCGAATTGCCGTTACTAACACATTTTAAGGAATATCTGAATGAAAATAAGATTGACAGAATGTTCTGGGTTCTCCGTCTCTCACGGTGTTTTCATATTTCTGCTAAGAGCTACGGTTTGACCGCAAGGTGGAGTGATTTCAGGTTTGTCACAACAGAAAATCTAGCTGTCATTCCCGCTCCCTCTGTATCAGGTTCTTGTTGCCCCTAACAACCAGAGCTCAGGTGTACTGATTAGACTGACCCAGACCTGGTCACATCACCCAGTCATTACAGACTTCATGTAATATAACCTGGAAAATGGAGGAATCTGAACCCTGACCTTTTGACCTTACATGATCCCCAGTCCTGCTGGGTACAGGTTCATGGGATATATATGTATATTATTATTATTATACATATAAATATTTACATTTGTATATTATATATACATATTAGCCCCGCCCCTTCTTGTGATTGGCCGATACGTTAAAGTCCAATATCTTTTGAATGGTTTGACATACAGAGGCATGGGTGGTGTCAAATGACTAAGTATCGAGGCCCTGACCCTCATTGGTGCAAATTAGCCACGCCCCTTCTTCTGATTGGCCGATACGTTATAGTCCAATATATTTTGAATGGTTTGACATACAGAGACATGGGTGGTGTCAAATGACTAACTATCAAGTCCCTGACCCTCATTGGTGCAAATTAGCCACGCCCCTTCTTCTGATTGGCTGATACGTTAAAGTCCAATATCTTTTGAATGGTTTGACATACAGAGACATGGGTGGTGTCAAATGACTAAGTATCGAGTCCCTGACCCTCATTGGTTCAAATTAGCCCCGCCCCTTCTTCTGATTGGCCGATACGTTAAAGTCCAATATCTTTTGAATGGTTTGACATACAGAGACATGGGTGGTGTCAAATGACTAAGTATCGAGTCCCTGACCCTCATTGGTTCAAATTAGCCCCGCCCCTTCTTCTGATTGGCTGATACGTTAAAGTCCAATATCTTTTGAATGGTTTGACATACAGAGACATGGGTGGTGTCAAATGACTAACTATCAAGTCCCTGACCCTCATTGGTGCAAATTAGCCACGCCCCTTCTTCTGATTGGCTGATACGTTAAAGTCCAATATCTTTTGAATGGTTTGACATACAGAGACATGGGTGGTGTCAAATGACTAAGTATCGAGTCCCTGACCCTCATTGGTTCAAATTAGCCCCGCCCCTTCTTCTGATTGGCCGATACGTTAAAGTCCAATATCTTTTGAATGGTTTGACATACAGAGACATGGGTGGTGTCAAATGACTAAGTATCGAGTCCCTGACCCTCATTGGTTCAAATTAGCCCCGCCCCTTCTTCTGATTGGCTGATACGTTAAAGTCCAATATCTTTTGAATGGTTTGACATACAGAGACATGGGTGGTGTCAAATGACTAAGTATCGAGTCCCTGACCCTCATTGGTGCAAATTAGCCCCGCCCCTTCTTCTGATTGGCTGATACGTTAAAGTCCAATATCTTTTGAATGGTTTGACATACAGAGACATGGGTGGTGTCAAATGACTAAGTATGGAGTCCCTGACCCTCATTGGTGCAAATTAGCCACGCCCCTTCTTCTGATTGGCCGAGACGTTATAGTCCAATATCTTTTGAATGGTTTGACATACAGAGACATGGGTGGTGTCAAATGACTAAGTATCGAGTCCCTGACCCTCATTGGTGCAAATTAGCCCCGCCCCTTCTTCTGATTGGCCGATACGTTATAGTCCAATATCTTTTGAATGGTTTGACATAGAGAGTCATGGGTGGTGTCAAATGACTAAGTATCGAGTCCTTGACCTTCATGGGTGCATCCCGCGATCATCCGGCAGTAGTCCGTGGCACTTCAAAATTTCCCGGGAATTTTGTCTAGTTATTTATTATTATTCCATATTCTTCCGTATAAACTTCGGCGCGTAACTAGTTGCGCAGCTTTGAGAAAACTCAAAAAGTAAAAACGTAGAAACGTGCGCCTTAATCGGGAATCGATTGGTATGACTTTTATTAGCGATTGGCGTGCACGTTTTTGCGCAACGTGCACAAACGTGCACTTTTTGCCCCATCCGGAACGCATTGCGTCAACTTTGGGGCCTCACCACTCGCACACCGTTACTCGAAAAATTATGAACCGATTTAGAAAGTTGTAGGCCCTGAATTTAACTACATTCCTGTGGATTTTCAGAACGATGGCACGAATAGTTTTTGCACGAAGTGCAAAAACATTTCCAAATTTCCAAACTAATGGGGACCATGTATTTGTATGGGGCAGCATTTCACACTGTGTGTGGGATGAGGTTAAAAAAAAAAAAATCACCTTTTTTCTGAGTCACCTATCTTTCTCATACTTGCACGTAGAAAGGTCATTCAAACTTCAAAACGGAGGAAAACTTCTCTTCTCTCTCTAAACCCCGGACTGTTTTTTCCTAAAATGTACACTTTTCAAGATATGAGCGCTCAAGCGAGGACTGGAAATCACTTTTTTGTCAAATCTTCAGTGCGGTTCTAATTGATCAGAGTGCGAGAGACTTTAAAAAAATGATCATAATTTTTATTTGTAACTCGACCTCACGGCCAAACCGTAAAAGGTAGACAGATCATTTTTGGTCAGAATATAGACATAGGTTTTGTGATTCATAAAATGTGACTTTGACAGGCGTGGTGTGCACAAAATTTGAACGGGGAGACTAACAGCCATGCCAAATCCTGTCTTTCTCTCCATTGACTCCCATAATAAATAACGTTTTCTTCAAAAAAATCTCATTTTTGTTTTCGAATTGCCGTTACTAACACATTTTAAGGAATATCTGAATAAAATTAAGATTGTCAGAATCTTCCGGGTTCTGTCTCTCTCACGATGTCTTTGTTTTTCTGCTAGGAGCTACAGTTTGATTACAAGGTGAAGTTATTTGAGGCTTGTCAAATCCGAAGAACTAGCTGAGTCATTCCAATACAATATACACTACCATACTTCCGGGTCATGTGACCCAGAACTAGTCACATGACCCACTCAATGCAGACTTCATAATACTTTACCTTGGATAATGGAGGAATCTGAACCCTGACCTTTTGACCTTACATGATCCCCAGTCCTGCTGGGGACAGGTTCATGGGATATATATGTATATTATTATTATTATACATATAAATATTTACATTTGTATATTATATATACATATTAGCCCCGCCCCTTCTTCTGATTGGCCGATACGTTATAGTCCAATATCTTTTGAATGGTTTGACATAGAGACTCACGGGTGGTATCAAATGACTAAGTATCGAGCCCCTGACCCTCATTGGTGCAAATTAGCCCCGCCCCTTCTTCTGATTGGCTGATACGTTAAAGTCCAATATCTTTTGAATGGTTTGACATACAGAGACATGGATGGTGTCAAATGACTAAGTATCGAGTCCCTGACCCTCATTGGTGCAAATTAGCCACGCCCCTTCTTCTGATTGGCCGATACGTTATAGTCCAATATCTTTTGAATGGTTTGACATACAGAGACATGGGTGGTGTCAAATGACTAAGTATCGAGTCCCTGACCCTCATTGGTGCAAATTAGCCACGCCCCTTCTTCTGATTGGCTGATACGTTAAAGTCCAATATCTTTTGAATGGTTTGACATACAGAGACATGGGTGGTGTCAAATGACTAAGTATCGAGTCCCTGACCCTCATTGGTGCAAATTAGCCCCGCCCCTTCTTCTGATTGGCTGATACGTTATAGTCCAATATCTTTTGAATGGTTTGACATACAGAGACATGGGTGGTGTCAAATGACTAAGTATGGAGTCCCTGACCCTCATTGGTGCAAATTAGCCACGCCCCTTCTTCTGATTGGCCGATACGTTATAGTCCAATATCTTTTGAATGGTTTGACATACAGAGACATGGGTGGTGTCAAATGACCAAGTATGGAGTCCCTGACCCTCATTGGTGCAAATTAGCCACGCCCCTTCTTCTGATTGGCCGATACGTTATAGTCCAATATCTTTTGAATGGTTTGACATACAGAGACATGGGTGGTGTCAAATGACTAAGTATCGACTCCCTGACCCTCATTGGTGCAAATTAGCCACGCCCCTTCTTCTGATTGGCTGATACGTTAAAGTCCAATATCTTTTGAATGGTTTGACATACAGAGACATGGGTGGTGTCAAATGACTAAGTATCGAGTCCCTGACCCTCATTGGTGCAAATTAGTCCCACCCCTTCTTCTGATTGGCTGATACGTTAAAGTCCAATATCTTTTGAATGGTTTGACATACAGAGACATGGGTGGTTTCAAATGACTAAGTATGGAGTCCCTGACCCTCATTGGTGCAATTTAGCCACGCCCCTTCTTTCTGATTGGCCGATACGTTATAGTCCAATATCTTTTGAATGGTTTGACATACAGAGACATGGGTGGTGTCAAATGACCAAGTATCGAGTCCCTGACCCTCATTGGTGCAAATTAGCCACGCCCCTTCTTCTGATTGGCTGATACGTTAAAGTCCAATATCTTTTGAATGGTTTGACATACAGAGACATGGGTGGTGTCAAATGACTAAGTATCGAGTCCCTGACCTTCATGGGTGCATCCCGCGATCATCCGGCAGTAGTCCGTGGCACTTCAAAATTTCCCGGGAATTTTGGTCTAGTTATTATTATTATTCCATATTCTTCCGTATAAACTTCGGCGCGTAACTAGTCCCACAGCTTTGAGAAAACGCGAAAAGTAAAAACGTAGAAACGTGCGCCTTAATCGGGAATCGATTGGTATGACTTTTATTAGCGATTGGCGTGCACGTTTTTGCGCAACGTGCACAAACGTGCACTTTTTGCCCCATCCGGAACGCATTGCGTCAACTTTGGGGCCTCACCACTCGCACACCGTTACTCGAAAAATTATGAACCGATTTAGAAAGTTGTAGGCCCTGAATTTAACTACATTCCTGTGGATTTTCAGAACGATGGCACGAATAGTTTTTGCACGAAGTGCAAAAACATTTCCAAATTTCCAAACTAATGGGGACCATGTATTTGTATGGGGCAGCATTTCACACTGTGTGTGGGATGAGGTTAAAAAAAAAAAAATCACCTTTTTTCTGAGTCACCTATCTTTCTCATACTTGCACGTAGAAAGGTCATTCAAACTTCAAAACGGAGGAAAACTTCTCTTCTCTCTCTAAACCCCGGACTGTTTTTTCCTAAAATGTACACTTTTCAAGATATGAGCCTTCAAGCGAGGACTAAAAAACCCCCTTTTTCAAATCTAGAGTGGAGGTTCGAATTGATTAGAGTGAGCAGAACCCTGAAAAAATGACCATAATTTTTATTTGTAACTCGACCTCACGGCCGAACCGTAAAAGCTGGACAGATCATTTTTGGTCAGAATGTAGACATACATATTGGTATTCTTAAAATGTGACTTTGACAGGCGTGGTGTGCACAAAATTTAAACGGGGAGACTAAGAGCCATGCCAATTCCTGTCTCCTTCTCCATTCACTGCAATGTTAAAAAAAAAATTCTTCAAAAAAATCTCATTTTTGTTTTCGAATTGCCGTTACTAACACATTTTAAGGAATATCTGAATGAAATTAAGATTGTCAGAATCTTCCGGGTTCTGTCTCTCTCACGATGTCTTTGTTTTTCTGCTAGGAGCTACAGTTTGATTACAAGGTGAAGTTATTTGAGGCTTGTCAAATCCAAAAAACTAGCTGAGTCATTCCAATACAATATACACTACCATACTTCCGGGTCATGTGACCCAGAACTAGTCACATGACCCACTCAATGCAGACTTCATAATACTTTACCTTGGATAATGGAGGAATCTGAACCCTGACCTTACATGATCCCCAGTCCTGCTGGGGACAGGTTCATGGGATATATATGTATATTATTATTATTATACATATAAATATTTACATTTGTATATTATATATACATATTAGCCCCGCCCCTTCTTCTGATTGGCCGATACGTTATAGTCCAATATCTTTTGAATGGTTTGACATAGAGACTCACGGGTGGTATCAAATGACTAAGTATCGAGCCCCTGACACTCATTGGTGCAAATTAGCCCCGCCCCTTCTTCTGATTGGCTGATACGTTAAAGTCCAATATCTTTTGAATGGTTTGACATACAGAGACATGGGTGGTGTCAAATGACTAAGTATCGAGTCCCTGACCCTCATTGGTGCAAATTAGCCACGCCCCTTCTTCTGATTGGCTGATACGTTAAAGTCCAATATCTTTTGAATGGTTTGACATACAGAGACATGGGTGGTGTCAAATGACTAAGTATCGAGTCCCTGACCCTCATTGGTGCAAATTAGCCCCGCCCCTTCTTCTGATTGGCTGATACGTTAAAGTCCAATATCTTTTGAATGGTTTGACATACAGAGACATGGGTGGTGTCAAATGACTAAGTATGGAGTCCCTCACCCTCATTGGTGCAAATTAGCCCCGCCCCTTCTTCTGATTGGCCGATACGTTATAGTCCAATATCTTTTGAATGGTTTGACATACAGAGACATGGGTGGTGTCAAATGACCAAGTATCGAGTCCCTGACCCTCATTGGTGCAAATTAGCCACGCCCCTTCTTCTGATTGGCTGATACGTTAAAGTCCAATATCTTTTGAATGGTTTGACATACAGAGACATGGGTGGTGTCAAATGACTAAGTATCGAGTCCCTGACCCTCATTGGTGCAAATTAGCCACGCCCCTTCTTCTGATTGGCCGATACGTTATAGTCCAATATCTTTTGAATGGTTTGACATAGAGAGTCATGGGTGGTGTCAAATGACCAAGTATCGAGTCCTTGACCTTCATGGGTGCATCCCGCGATCATCCGGCAGTAGTCCGTGGCACTTCAAAATTTCCCGGGAATTTTGGTCTAGTTATTATTATTCTTATTCCGCACTTTTTTTCGTCCGTTAATACGGCCCGAACCGCAACGTGCACCCATGCATGGCATACATCGTTGGATGCGTCTCCATCGTGATTCGATGGGCATTACTTTTCTCCGTAATAGGGGTTACCGTGGCAACGCTAGTTGCCAAAAAGCAAAAAAAAAGGCGAAAATTCCCGCGCTTATTGCTCGGCCGAACTTTATCGTAGCGACATCGTTCAAACTTTCAAACACTCGGCCCGATAGTCTTTAAAGGACCATACAACTTCATCATGCTAGTTATTACGGTTTTTGCGATATTTAACTTTCAATTTAAAAAAAGAATCACTTTTATTTTGGACGCTTGTTGCTAGGCAACGGTTTATCGTACAGACATCATTAAAACATTGACCAACCCAGGACGCTTTGTACTGCAACATATTTTAGTCTCGTCATGCTAGCTATTACGGTTTTTGAGATATTTCACTCTTCTCATTTTGATGCTAACGGAACTTCGGATGCTTGTTGCGCGGCAACGCAGTATCGTAGAGACTTGGTTCCAACGTTAAAAGACTCAGCTTGATGTGGACTACAACATACTGAGGTCTCATTACGCTGTTGTCCCATTCTATCCTATGGGGCTTGTTACCATGGCAACAAAAACCTATGCATTTGTATGGGGGACCATGTGAATAAACAATCTGTTAATGCTGCTCGGACCGCAATGTACACCCATGCATGGCATATATCGTTGGATGCGTCTCCATCGTGCCTCAATGGGCATTACTTTTCTCAGTCAAAAGTGTTACCGTGGCAACGCTAGATGCCAAAAAGCAAAAAAAAAGGCGAAAATTCAGACGCTTATTGCTCGGCCGGACTTTATCGTAGAGACAACGTTCAAACTTTCAAACACTCGGCCTGATTGGCACTAACAGACCCTAGAACCTCATTATGCCAACTTTTAAAGTTTTTGCGATATTGACCTTTCTTTTTTTTTTAAATTTCCGTTTGACTTTGGATGCTTGTTGCTAGGCAACAGATTATCGTAGAGACATGATACAAATGTTCCCCGACTCGGCAAGCTGGGATCTTCAACATATTCAAATTTCATGAAGCTGTGATTTAAGGAAGCTTTAATGTAAAATCCATGCCAAATGGCCCCATTCATTCGGATGGGTTTTTTTTACCATGGTGGAAAAAAACCCTATCCGTTAACGTAGTCTGAACCGGAACGTGCACCCATGCACGGCATACACCGTTAGATGCTTCTCCATCGTGCCTCGATGGGCATTACTTTTCTCAGTCAAAAGCGTTACAGTGGGGACGCTAGACGGCAAAAAGCGCGCCCCATTAATAGCTATTGGGAGCACAGGAATGAATGCAATACAACCGTAAACACCTGAAACTGACATAGAACCGCCCCGAACACAAACACTACAGCCCCAAACCAAAGCGGCGAGAGGGGACGAATGGGCGGTAGGGCATGCCCATATCAAAATTTCCAGAAATTTTCTAGTTATTATTATTCTTATTCCGCACTTTTTTTCGTCCGTTAATGCGGCCCGAACCGGAATGTGCACCCATGCATGGCATACATCGTTGGATGCGTCTCCATCATGCCTCGATGGGCATTACTTTTCTCCGTAATAGGGGTTACCGGGGCAACGCTAGTTGCCAAAAAGCAAAAAAAAAGGCGAAAATTCCCACGCTTATTGCTCGGCCGAACTTTGTCGTAGAGACATCGTTCAAACTTTCAAACACTCGGCCTGATTGTCCCTAAAGGTACGTACAAGCTCATTATGCCAAGTATTACAGTTTTTGTGATATTGACCTTTCTTTTTTTTTTTTTTTTCCATTTGACTTTGGACGCTTGTTGCTAGGCAACAGGTTATCGTAGAGACATGGTACAAATGTTTCCCGACTCGGCACGCTGTTGACTTCAACATACTCAAATTTCATGAAGCTGGGATTTAAGGAAATTTTATGTCAAAATCCAGGCCACATGGCCCCATTCATTCGGATGGAGTTTTTTACCATGGTGAAAAATAAACCTATCCGTTAACATAGCCTGAACCGGAACATGCACCCATACATGGCATACATCGTTGGATGCGTCTCCATGGTTCCTCGATGGGCATTACTTTTCTCAGTAAAAAGTGTTACCGTGGCAACGCTAGATGCCAAAAAGCAAAAAAAAAGGCGAAAATTCGGACGCTTATTGCTCGGCCGAACTTTATCGTAGAGACACGGTTGAAACTTTCAAACACTCGGCCCGATTGGCAGTAACGGCCCCTACAACCTCATTATGCTAATTACTACAGTTTTCGCGATATTGACCTTTCATTTTTTTTTTTTATTTCTGTTTGAATTTGGACGCTTGTTGCTAGGCAACAGGTTATCGTAGAGACATCGTACAAATGTCCCCTGACTCGGCACGCTGTGGAATTCAACATACTCAAATTTCATGAAGCTGGGATTTAAGGAAATTTTATGTCAAAATCCAGGCCAAATGGCCCCATTCATTCGGATGGGGTTTTGTACCATGGTGAAAAGAAAAACCTATCCGTTAACGTAGCCTGAACCGGAACGTGCACCCATGCACGGCATACATCGTTAGATGCGTCTCCATCTTGCCTCGATGGGCATTACTTTTCTCAGTCAAAAGCGTTACCGTGGCAACGCTAGATGCCAAAAAGCGCGCCCCATTAATAACTATTGGGAGCACAGGAATGAATGAAATACAAGCGTAAAAACACCTCAAACTGACATAGAACCACCCCGAACACAACCACTACAGCCCCAAACCAAAGCAGCAAGAGGGGACGAATGGGCGGTAGGGCATGCCCATATCAAAATTTCCAGAAATTTTCTAGTTATTATTATTCTTATTCCGCACTTTTTTTCGTCCGTTAATACGGCCCGAACCGCAACGTGCACCCATGCATGGCATACATCGTTGGATGCGTCTCCATCGTGATTCGATGGGCATTACTTTTCTCCGTAATAGGGGTTACCGTGGCAACGCTAGTTGCCAAAAAGCAAAAAAAAAGGCGAAAATTCCCGCGCTTATTGCTCGGCCGAACTTTATCGTAGCGACATCGTTCAAACTTTCAAACACTCGGCCCGATAGTCTTTAAAGGACCATACAACTTCATCATGCTAGTTATTACGGTTTTTGCGATATTTAACTTTCAATTTAAAAAAAGAATCACTTTTATTTTGGACGCTTGTTGCTAGGCAACGGTTTATCGTACAGACATCATTAAAACATTGACCAACCCAGGACGCTTTGTACTGCAACATATTTTAGTCTCGTCATGCTAGCTATTACGGTTTTTGAGATATTTCACTCTTCTCATTTTGATGCTAACGGAACTTCGGATGCTTGTTGCGCGGCAACGCAGTATCGTAGAGACTTGGTTCCAACGTTAAAAGACTCAGCTTGATGTGGACTACAACATACTGAGGTCTCATTACGCTGTTGTCCCATTCTATCCTATGGGGCTTGTTACCATGGCAACAAAAACCTATGCATTTGTATGGGGGACCATGTGAATAAACAATCTGTTAATGCTGCTCGGACCGCAATGTACACCCATGCATGGCATATATCGTTGGATGCGTCTCCATCGTGCCTCAATGGGCATTACTTTTCTCAGTCAAAAGTGTTACCGTGGCAACGCTAGATGCCAAAAAGCAAAAAAAAAGGCGAAAATTCAGACGCTTATTGCTCGGCCGGACTTTATCGTAGAGACAACGTTCAAACTTTCAAACACTCGGCCTGATTGGCACTAACAGACCCTAGAACCTCATTATGCCAACTTTTAAAGTTTTTGCGATATTGACCTTTCTTTTTTTTTTAAATTTCCGTTTGACTTTGGATGCTTGTTGCTAGGCAACAGATTATCGTAGAGACATGATACAAATGTTCCCCGACTCGGCAAGCTGGGATCTTCAACATATTCAAATTTCATGAAGCTGTGATTTAAGGAAGCTTTAATGTAAAATCCATGCCAAATGGCCCCATTCATTCGGATGGGTTTTTTTTACCATGGTGGAAAAAAACCCTATCCGTTAACGTAGTCTGAACCGGAACGTGCACCCATGCACGGCATACACCGTTAGATGCTTCTCCATCGTGCCTCGATGGGCATTACTTTTCTCAGTCAAAAGCGTTACAGTGGGGACGCTAGACGGCAAAAAGCGCGCCCCATTAATAGCTATTGGGAGCACAGGAATGAATGCAATACAACCGTAAACACCTGAAACTGACATAGAACCGCCCCGAACACAAACACTACAGCCCCAAACCAAAGCGGCGAGAGGGGACGAATGGGCGGTAGGGCATGCCCATATCAAAATTTCCAGAAATTTTCTAGTTTTTATTATTCTTATTATTCCGCACTTTTTTTCGTCCGTTAATACGGCCCGAACCGCAACGTGCACCCATGCAAGGCATACATCGTTGGATGCGTCTCCATCGTGATTCGATGGGTATTACTTTTCTCAGTAATAGGGGTTACCGTGGCAACGCTAGTTGCCAAAAAGCAAAAAAAAAGGCGAAAATTCCCGCGCTTATTGCTCGGCCGAACTTTATCGTAGAGACATCGTTCAAACTTTGAAACACTCGGCCCGATAGTCTTTAAAGGACCATACAACTACATCATTCTAGTTATTACGGTTTTTGCGATATTTAACTTTCAATTTCAAAAAAAAATCTCTTTTATTTTGGACGTTTGTTGCTAGGCAACGGTTTATCGTACAGACATCATTACAACATTGACAAACCCGGGACGCTTTGTACTGCAACATATTTTAGTCTCGTCAAGCTAGCTATTACGGTTTTTGAGATATTCCACGTTGCTCATTTTGACGCTAACGGAATTTCGGACGCTTGTTGTGCGGCAACGCGATATCGTAGAGACTTTGATTCAACGTTAAAATACTCAGCTTGATGTGGACTACAACATACTGAGGTCTCATTACGCTGTCGTTTACAGCTTTTGAGATATTGAAGCCAAATTGTCCCATTCTATCCTATGGGGCTTGTTACTATGGCAACAAAAACCAATGCATTTGTATGGGGGACCATGTGAATAAACAATCTGTTAATGCTGCCCGAACCGGAACGTGCACCCATGCATGGCATACATCGTTGGATGCGTCTCCATCGTGCCTCGATGAGCATTACTTTTCTCAGTCAAAAGTGTTACCGTGGCAACGCTAGACGCCAAAAAGCAAAAAAAAAGGCGAAAATTCAGACGCTTATTGCTCGGTCGAACTTTATCGTAGAGACATCGTTCAAACTTTCAAACACTCGGCCCGATTGGCACTAACGGACCCTACAAGCTCATTATGCCAATTATTAAAATTTTTGCGATATTGACCTTTCATTTTTCTTTTTTATTTCCATTTGACTTTGGACGCTTGCTGCTAGGCAACAGATTATCGTAGAGACATCGTACAAATGTCCCCTGACTCGGCACGCTGTGGACTTCAACATACTCAAATCTCATGAAGCTGGGATTTAAGGAAATTTTATGTCAAAATCCATGCCAAATGGCCCCATTCATTCGGATGGGTTTTTTTTAACCACGGTGAAACAAAAACCTATCCATTAATGTAGCCTGAACCGCAACGTGCACCCATGCACGGCATACATCGTTAGATGCGTCTCCATGTTGCCTCGATGGGCATTACTTTTTTCTGTCAAAAGCGTCACCGTGGGGGGCGCTAGACGCCAAAAAGCGCACACCTTTAATAACTATTGGGAGCACAGGAATGAATGCAATACAACCGTAAACACCTCAAACTGACATAGAACCACCCCGAACACAACCACTACAGCCCTAAACCAAAGCAGCGAGAGGGGTCGAATGGGCCGTAGGGCATGCCCATATCAAAATTTCATGAAATTTTCTAGTTATGGGCATGCCAAGTAATGGCATGACCATATTGCAATCGTCCACCATATTGCAATCGTCCAGAATGGCCCAAAGGGCAATGTTGCTAGCATTTTGCTAACAAGCTAAAGTCGCAAAAGTCCCACGTCACACCAGCGGGTGTACAGCATGACCCCGCTCGGATGTGGAAAAAAAAAATCCCCAAAAACTAAAACACGCCCGAAAAAATGAGGAAAAACATGAAAATGAAGGCGATATATTGGTATACAGAAAAGGTTTCCCTTTTCTTATTATTCTTATTCCGCACTTTTTTTCGTCCGTTAATACGGCCCGAACCGCAACGTGCACCCATGCATGTCATACATCGTTGGATGCGTCTCGATCGTGATTCGATGGGTATTACTTTTCTCAGTAATAGGGGTTACCGTGGCAACGCTAGTTGCCAAAAAGCAAAAAAAAAGGCGAAAATTCCCGCGCTTATTGCTCGGCCGAACTTTATCGTAGAGACATCGTTCAAACTTTGAAACACTCGGCCCGAGAGTCTTTAAAGGACCATACAACTTCATCATTCTAGTTATTACGGTTTTTGCGATATTTAACTTTCAATTAAAAAATAAAATCCCTTTTATTTTGGACGTTTGTTGCTAGGCAACGATTTATCGTACAGACATCATTACAACATTGACAAACCCGGGACGCTTTGTACTGCAACATATTTTAGTCTCGTCATGCTTGCTATTACGGTTTTTGAGGTATTCCACTTTAATCATTTTGATGCTAACGGAATTTCGGACGCTTGTTGCGCGGCAACACGATATCATAGAGACTTTAATTTAACGTTAAAAGACTCGGGTTGCTGTGGACTACAACATACTAAGGTCTCATTACGCTGTCGTTTACAGCTTTTGAGATATTGAAGCCTAATTGTCCCATTCTATCCTATGGAGCTTGTTACCATGGCAACAAAAACCTATGCATTTGTATGGGGGAGCATGTGAATAAAACATCTGTTAATGCTGCCCCGACCGGAACGTGCACCCATGCATGGCATACATCGTTGGATGCGTCTCGATCGTGCCTCGATGGGCTTTACTTTTCTCAGTCGAAAGTGTTACCGTGGCAACGCTAGATGCCAAAAAGCAAAAAAAAAGGCACAAATTCGAACGTTTATTGCTCGGCCAGACTTTATCGTAGAGACATCGTTCAAACTTTCAAACACTCGGCCCGATTGGCACTAACGGACCGTCCAAGCTCATTATGCCAATTATTACACTTTTTGCGTTAATGACCTTTCATTTTTTTCTTTATTTCCGTTTGACTTTGGACGCTTGTTGCTAGGCAACAGATTATCATAAAGACATCCTACAAATGTTCCCCGACTCGGCACGCTGTGGATCTCAACATATTCAAATTTCATGAAGCTGTTATTTAAGGAAATTTTATGTCAAAATCCATGCCAAATGGCCCCATTCATTCGGATGGGTTTTTTTTACCACGGTGAAACAAAAACCTATCCATTAATGTAGCCTGAACCGCAACGTGCACCCATGCATGGCATACATCGTTAGATGCGTCTCCATGTTGCCTCGATGGGCATTACTTTTTTCAGTCAAAAGTGTCACCGTGGGGGGCGCTAGACGCCAAAAAGCGCACGCCTTTAATAACTATTGGGAGCATAGGAATGAATGCAATACAACTGTAAACACCTCAAACTGACATAGAACCACCCCGAACACAACCACTACAGCCCTAAACCAAAGCAGCGAGAGGGGTCGAATGGGCCGTAGGGCATGCCCATATCAAAATTTCATGAAATTTTCTAGTTATGGGCATGCCAAGTAATGGCATGACCATATTGCAATCGTCCAGAATGGCCCAAAAGGCAATGTTGCTAACAAGCTAAAGTCGCAAAAGTCCCACTGCGCACCAGCGGGTGTACAGCATGACCCCGCTCGGATGTGGAAAAAAAAAATCCCCAAAAACTAAAACACGGCCGGAAAAACGAGGAAAAACATGAAAATGAAGGCGATATATTAGTATCTAGAAAAGGTTTCCCTTTTCTTATTATTATTCTTATTCCGCACTTTTTTTCGTCCGTTAATACGGCCCGAACCGGAACGTGCACCCATGCATGGCATACATCGTTGGATGCGTCTCCATCATGCCTCGATGGGCATTACTTTTCTCCGTAATAGGGGTTACCGTGGCAACGCTAGTTGCCAAAAAGCAAAAAAAAAGGCGAAAATTCCCACGCTTATTGCTCGGCCGAACTTTATCGTAGAGACATCGTTCAAACTTTCAAACACTCGGCCCGATTGTCCCTAATGGTACGTACAAGCTCATTATGCCAAGTATTACAGTTTCTGTGATATTGACCTTTCATTTTTTTTTTTTTTTCCGTTTGACTTTGGACGCTTGTTGCTAGGCAACAGGTTATCGTAGAGACATCGTACAAATGTTTCCCGACTCGGCACGCTGTGGACTTCAACATACTCAAATTTCATGAAGCTGGGATTTAAGGAAATTTTATGTCAAAATCCAGGCCACATGGCCCCATTCATTCGGATGGGGTTTTGTACCATGGTGAAAAAAAAACCTATCCTTTAACATAGCCTGAACCGGAACATGCACCCATACATGGCATACATCGTTGGATGCGTCTCCATCGTTCCTCGATGGGCATTACTTTTCTCAGTAAAAAGTGTTACCGTGGCAACGCTAGACGCCAAAAAGCAAAAAAAAAGGCAAAAATTCGGACGCTTATTGCTCGGCCGGACTTTATCGTAGAGACATCGTTGAAACTTTCAAACACTCGGCCCGATTGGCACTAACAGACCCTACAACCTCATTATGCTAATTATTACAGTTTTTGCGATATTGGCCTTTCATTTTCTTTTTTATTTCCGTTTGAATTTGGACGCTTGTTGCTAGGCAACAGGTTATCGTAGAGACATCGTACAAATGTCCCCTGACTCTGCACGCTGTGGACTTCAACATACTCAAATTTCATGAAGCTGGGATTTAAGGAAATTTTATGTCAAAATCCAGGCCAAATGGCCCCATTCATTCGGATGGGGTTTTGTACCACGGTGAAAAAAAAACCTATCCGTTAACATAGCCTGAACCGGAACATGCACCCATGCACGGCATACATCGTTAGATGCGTCTCCATCTTGCCTCGATGGGCATTACTATTCTCAGTCAAAAGCGTTACCGTGGCAACGCTAGATGCCAAAAAGCGCGCCCCATTAATAACTATTGGGAGCACAGGAATGAATGAAATACCAGCGTAAAAACACCTCAAACTGACATAGAACCACCCTAAACACAACCACTGCAGCCCCAAACCAAAGCAGCGAGAGGGGACGAATGGGCGGTAGGGCATGCCCATATCAAAATTTCGTGAAATGTTCTAGTTATGGGCATGCCAAGTAGTGGCATGACCATATTGCAATCGTCCAGAATGGCCCAAAAGGCATTGTTGCTAGCATTTTGCTAACAAGCTAAAGTCGCAAAAGTCCCACGTCATACCAGCGGGTGTACAGCATGACCCCGCTCTGATGTGGGAAAAAAAATTCCCCAAAAACTAAAACACGCCCGAAAAAATGAGGAAAAACATGAAAATGAAGGCGATATATTGGTATACAGAAAAGGTTTCCCTTTTCTTATTATTCTTATTCCGCACTTTTTTTCGTCCGTTAATACGGCCCGAACCGCAACATGCAGCCATGCATGGCATACATCGTTGGATGCGTCTCCATCGTGATTCGATGGGTATTACTTTTCTCAGTAATAGGCGTTACCGTGGCAACGCTAGTTGCCAAAAAGCAAAAAAAAAGGCGAAAATTCCCGCGCTTATTGCTCCGCCGAACTTTATCGTAGAGACATCGTTCAAACTTTCAAACACTCGGCCCGTTAGTCCCTAAAGGACCATACAACTTCATCCTGCTAGTTATTACGGTTTTTGCGATATTTAACTTTCAATTTAAAAAAAAAATCCCTTTTATTTTGGACGCTTGTTGCTAGGCAACGGTTTATCGTACAGACATCATTACAACATTGACAAACCCGGGACGCTTTGTACTGCAAGATATTTTAGTCTCGTCAAGCTTGCTATTACGGTTTTTGAGGTATTCCACCTTGATCATTTTGATGCTAACGGAATTTCGGACGCTTGTTGCGCGGCAACACGATGTCGTAGAGACTTTAATTCAACGTTAAAAGACTCAGGTTGCTGTGGACTACAACATACTGAGGTCTCATTACGCTGTCGTTTACAGCTTTTGAGATATTGAAGCCAAATTGTCCCATTCTATCCTATGGAGCTTGTTACCATGGCAACAAAAACCAATGCATTTGTATGGGGGATCATGTGAATAAACCATCTGTTAACGCTGCCCGGACCGGAACGTGCACCCATGCATGGCATACATCTTTGGATGCGTCTCGATGGTGCCTTGATGGGCATTACTTTTCTCGGTCGAAAGTGTTACCGTGGCAACGCTAGATGCCAAAAAGCAAAAAAAAAGGCGAAAATTCGAACGCTTATTGCTCGGCCGGACTTTATCGTAGAGACATCGTTCAAACTTTCAAGCACTCGGCCCGATTGGCACTAACGGACCGTAGAAGCTCATTATGCCAATTATTACACTTTTTGCGATATTGACCTTTCATTTTTTTCTTTATTTCCGTTTGACTTTGGACGCTTGTTGCTAGGCAACAGATTATCGTAGAGATATCCTACAAATGTTCCCCGATTCGGCACGCTGTGGACTTCAACATATTCAAATTTCATGAAGCTGTTATTTAAGGAAATTTTATGTCAAAATCCATGCCAAATGGCCCCATTCATTCAGATGGGTTTTTATACCAGAGCTAAAAAAAACCTATCCATTAATGTAGCCTGAACCGCAACGTGCACCCATGCATGGCATACATCGTTAGATGCGTCTCCATGTTGCCTCGATGGGCATTACTTTTTTCAGTCAAAAGTGTCACCGTGGGGGGCGCTAGACGCCAAAAAGCGCACGCCATTAATAACTATTGGGAGCACAGGAATGAATGCAATACAACCGTAAACACCTCAAACTGACATAGAACCACCCCGAACACAACCACTACAGCCCCAAACCAAAGCAGCGAGAGGGGTCGAATGGGCGGTAGGGCATGCCCATATCAAAATTTCCAGAAATTTTCTAGTTATTATTATTCTTATTCCGCACTTTTTTTCGTCCGTTAATACGGCCCGAACCGCAACGTGCACCCATGCATGCCATACATCGTTGGATGCGTCTCCATCTTGCCTCGATGGGCATTACTTTTCTCCGTAATAGGGGTTACCGTGGCAACGCTAGTTGCCAAAAAGCAAAAAAAAAGGCGAACATTCCCACGCTTATTGCTCGGCCGAACTTTATCATAGAGACATCGTTCAAACTTTCAAACACTCGGCCCGATAGTCACTAAAGGACCATAAAACTTGATCATGCTAGTTATTACGGTTTTTGCGATATTTAACTTTCAATTTAAAAAAAAAATCTACTTTATTTTGGACGCTTGTTGCTAGGCAACGGTTTATCGTACAGACATCATTACAACATTGACAAACCCGGGACGCTTTGTACTGCAACATATTTTAGTCTCGTCATGCTTGCTATTATGGTTTTTGAGATATTCCACATTGTTCATTTTGATGCTAACGGAACTTCGGACGCTTGTTGCGCGGCAACGCGGTTTCGTAGAGACTTGGTTCCAACGTTAAAAGACTCAGCTTGATGTGGACTACAACATACTGAGGTGTCATTACGCTGTCGTTTACAGCTTTTGAGATATTGAAGCCAAATTGTCCCATTCTATCCTATGGGGCTTGTTACCATGGCAACAAAAACCAATGCATTTGTATGGGGGACCATGTGAATAAACAATCTGTTAATGCTGCCCGAACCGGAACGTGCACCCATGCATGGCATACATCGTTGGATGCGTCTCCATCGTGCCTTAATGTGCATTACTTTTTTCAGTCAACAGTGTTACCGTGGCAACGCTAGATGCCAAGAAGCAAAAAAAAAGGCGAAAATTCAGACGCTTATTGCTCGGCCGGACTTTATCGTAGAGACATCGTTCAAACTTTCAAACACTCGGCCTGATTGGCACTAACGGACCCTAGAACCTCAATATGCCAATTTCTAAAGTTTTTGCGATATTGACCTTTCTTTTTTTTTTTTATTTCCGTTTGACTTTGGACGCTTGTTGCTAGGTAACAGGTTATCGTAGAGACATCGTACAAATGTTTCCCGACTCGGCACGCTGTGGACTTCAACATACTCAAATTTCATGAAGCTGGGATTTAAGGAAATTTTATGTCAAAATCCAGGCCAAAAGGCCCCATTCATTCGGATGGGATTTTGTACCACGGTGAAAAAAGAAACCTATCCGTTAACGTAGCCTGAACCGGAACGTGCACCCATGCACGGCGTACATCGTTAGATGCGTCTCCATCTTGCCTCGATGGGCATTACTATTCTCAGTCAAAAGCGTTACCGTGGCAACGCTAGATGCCAAAAAGCGCGCCCCATTAATAACTATTGGGAGCACAGGAATGAATGAAATACAAGCGTAAAAACACCTCAAACTGACATAGAACCCCCCCGAACACAAACACTACAGCCCCAAACCTAGGCAGCGAGAGGGGACGAATGGGCGGTAGGGCATGCCCATATCAAAATTTCCAGAAATTTTCTAGTTATTATGGGCATGCCAAGTAATGGCATGACCATATTGCAATCGTCCAGAATGGCCCAAAGGGCAATGTTGGTAGCATTTTGCTAACAAGCTAAAGTCGCAAAAGTCCCACGTCACACCAGCGGGTGTACAGCATGACCCCGCTCGGATGTGGAAAAAAAAAATCCCCAAAAAATAAAACACGCCCGAAAAAATTAGGAAAAACATGAAAATGAAGGCGATATAATGGTATACAGAAAAGGTTTCCCTTTTTTTATTATTATTATTTTTATTCCGCACTTTTTTTCGTCCGTTAATGCGGCCCGAACCGCAACGTGCACCCATGCATGCCATACATCGTTGGATGCGTCTCCATCGTGCCTCGATGGCTATTACTTTTCTCAGTAATAGGGGCTACCGTGGCAACGCTAGTTGCCAAAAAGCAAAAAAAAAGGCGAAACTTCCCGCGCTTATTGCTCGGCCGAACTTTATCGTAGAGACATCGTTCAAACTTTGAAACACTCGGCCTGATAGTCTTTAAAGGACCATACAACTTCATTCTTCCAATTATTACAGTTTTTGTGATATTGACCTTTAATTTTTTTTTTTTTTTCCGTTTGACTTTGGATGCTTGTTGCTAGGCAACAGGTTATCGTAGAGACATCGTACAAATGTTCCCCGACTCGGCACGCTGTGGACTTCAACATACTCAAATTTCATGAAGCTGGGATTTAAGGAAATTTTATGTCAAAATCCAGGCCCAATGGCCCCATTCATTCGGATGGAGGTTTTTACCATGGTGAAAAAAAAACCTATCCATTAATGTAGCCTGAACCGCAACGTGCACCCATGCACGGCATACATCGTTAGATGCGTCTCCATCATGCCTCAATGGTCATTACTTTTTTAAGTCAAAAGTGTTACCGTGGCAACGCTAGATGCCAAAAAGCAAAAAAAAAGGCGAAAATTCGGACGCTTATTGCTCGGCCGGACTTTATCGTAGAGACATCGTTCAAACTTTCAAACACTCGGCCCGATTGGCACTAACGGACCCTACAACCTCATTATGCTAATTATTAAACTTTTTGCGATATTGACCTTTCATTTTTTTCTTTATTTCCGTTTGACTTTGGACGCTTGTTGCTAGGCAACAGATTATCGTAGAGACATCGCCCAAATGTCCCCTGACTCGGCACGCTGTGGACTTCAACATACTCAAATTTCATGAAGCTGGGATTTAAGGAAATTTTATGTCAAAATCCAGGCCAAATGGCCCCATTCATTCGGATGGGTTTTTTTACCACGGTGAAAAAAAAACCTATCCGTTAACGTAGCCTGAACCGGAACATGCACCCATGCATGGCATACATCGTTAGATGCGTCTCCATCGTGCCTCGTTGAGCATTACTTTTCTCAGTCAAAAGCGTTACCGTGGGGACGCTAGACAGCAAAAAGCGCGCCCCATTAATAACTATGGGGAGCACAGGAATGAATGCAATACAACCGTAAACACCTCAAACTGACATAAAACCACCCCGAACACAAACACTACAGCCCCAAACCAAAGCAGCGAGAGGGGACGAATGGGCAGTAGGGCATGCCCATATCAAAATTTCGTGAAATTTTCTAGTTATTATTATTATTATTCTTGCCGTAAATAAATTGCCTTTTTGGAGGCCTTAAAATGCTCGAAAACTCACCAAATTTTGCACACGCTTCCAGAGTCGCGTAAAATTAAGTATTTTATGGGCGACAGGCATGGGTCCACAAGAATGGGCTCTATAGCGCCACCTATTTTATGTTTTTTGACGAGCCCCACAATATGGTTTGACTTACAGCAAAGACCTTTATGTGAGTATTATATTAGACAAAGAGCTACAAAAAAGTCTTTTGGACCCATGGTCTAAGTTACACAGGAAGTCCGGCATTTTGAACAGAAAATGTCATTTTTCATGAATTCTGATCATTTCTAGGCCTCGTACTTTAACGAACTCCTCCTAGAGATTTTATCGAATTGGCTCACAACTTGGTTTGTACAATCTAGACACATGGCCGACGCTAAATTGCGAAGCTTTTAAGTTTCTGCCAGAGGGCTTGACCGTAGTGATCCGGCGAAGTTTGAGGTCATTTTTAAGCTTCGCCATCAAACATCAATTGGCTGTAATTCAGCAATACATGATTTGATGTGGTCGAAAACGTATGTGCATGATTGTAGGTTGAGCCTGAACCCATCTATGGTGGAATATTCAGGATCGGTTGTAGCGCCACCTGTTGGCACCAGGAATTGTCATGTCTTCTAGTTTGCATCTGTGCTCCAAACGAGATCAGTTTCTTGATCTCAAAGTTGGTCAGATAATAGGTAAGGCATTGACGATGAGTGACAGAGAAAACTGTAAGTTTGTGTCAAAGGGCGTCGCTGTCAGAGGTTGTCAAATTTCGGGATCTCGCCATGAACATAAAAGTTGTTGTAACTTAAACATAATTGGTCAGAATGAACCCAAATTCAATACATTTAATCGGGCTTGCATTCTGAACAAGTGGATATGACAATCTTGGATGAACTCCATAGCGCCACCTTTTGGTCAGGTATACATTTTTCATCAAATTATGTGCTTTAGTTGCTGTTTGGTTTATCCAATCTTACTGCAATTGACACATTTGATTGGGAGTAGGTCCCTTGTTGACCGTGTCGCGTATCGTGGCCGTAATTTGAAAGGAATTGGCATTTTTATGTCACTCTGTATTTCTGGTAAAATATTAATTAAAAATCAGAGATTTTGTGTAAGGAAAATTAAATGGCAGTTTCAGATAGCTTACAACAGGACTAAAAAATCATACACTGGAACATATTATTTTCTGAGAACTCCGTCACTCTAAAAATTAAGAAAATGAACTAATAACATAAAAAGCTATGTCTTTGTCACAAAATGTCAAAATTGACATCCGACTTCATAGATATGTTGTTTACTATAATGAGAAAATATCTTGTGAATTTCATAAGCCTGAGTGGGACCGTTGATTTTAGATTAATATTTATGTTAAATTCACTGGATTCTTAACTCTGACTGACTGCCTGCAGCGGGTGACAGCAAAGGAGGAGAGGAGAGAAAGGAGGGGTGCTCCCGCGGGGGACGGAGGGAGGGGTGGGGGGTGGGGGGGCGGCGCTTGTTATGCGCGCGCATCTCCCGCGGGGGGGCGGGGCATTGGAGCTGACGTTCAGCGTGGCCGCCATCTTGGATAAGGTACCGACGGCCATCTTGGAGAGGCTGGCAGAGATTTAGTTATGAAACAGGACGCTGTCACACATTAAAAATACGTACTTTTATGCTGAAAGACTTTGTATTATGCTCTTTTACAAAGACATGGTATGGAATATTGATAAATGTATAAATTAATTAATTGTATAAAGAAACAAGTTTGATTGTTCATTTGAATTTATTTGAAGGGGAGAGGGGTGTGTTGTTGTATTTATTTATATATATTTATTTATTTATTTATTTGAGAGTGAGAGTGAACTTTGTAATATTATAAGTCCTCTTGGCTTCCTATTCCTATCCATTTTTCATTGACTGTTTTTTGTTTTTTTTTATAGCAAAAGGTGCAAATAAAAATATACACCGTCGGAATTCGGAAACTGATGATTATTTCTTCATCCACTGCATCTTTCATCCACTGGTGCGTTCAGGGACAATTGGAATTTACTTAATTTGGCGAGAATTGACCATTGTGGTTTCTCCTGTTTACTGGTGTGATGAGTGATATCTAAATATTGTAATCTTTAAAGGAGCTTGAGGCTCTTTTTAAGAAATGAGACTCTCTAGCGCCACCCTTCACCACGACGGCCGTTGGGGGTACTGCAGCCAACAGCGAAGCCGGCACGGGAGAACGGGGAGAACGCGCATGCAGCGTCATGTGACGTCACATCCGCAGGACAGCGCGGGAAATTCCGGGCACAATTGCAGCACATTTTGCAGCACACAGCCTGTTCAAGGCAAAGGACAGATACGCTAGAGGACTCATTCTTTTTGGTTTGGAACGCTTCATCTGACATTATTACTAGAAAACTTAAAACGTATACACATTTTTTTCATAAATCCTGCCTCAATCCTGCCTCATGCTCCTTTAATTACCAACTTCATCTAATTAATGTTTTTCATCTAACCTCAGTAGTGTGAGATATTGTTTCAATGGGAAACTGCACACAAACTCAGCGGCGGTTGGTGTTGTTTTTCCTATGGGCAAGCCAGGCCTGGCGATAAATTTGATTTTTCATGGTTTGCATTATTGGGCGTGGCCTAACGGCTCAACAGCGCCCACTAGAATACTTTTCTCTGCCATAACTTTTGAAAGGTTTGACATAAAGAGTCGTGGGTGGTATCATGGGACTCGGTATTGAGTCCTTGACCATAATTGGCGAAAATTAGCCCCGCCCCTTCTTCTGATTGGTTGTCCCGATTTTCTGCTATAACTTTTGAATGGTTTGACATAGAGAGTCGTGGGTGGTGTCATCACATTCTGTATGGAGTCCTTAACCTTCATTGGCCTGAATTAGCCCCGCCCCTTCTTCTGATTGGTTGTCCCTTTTTTCTGCTATAACTTTTGAATGGTTTGACATAGGAAGTTGTGGGTGGTGTCATGGGACTCGGTATTGAGTCCTTGACCATAATTGGTGAAAATTAGCCCCGCCCCTTCTTCTGATTGGTTGTCCCGATTTTCTGCTATAACTTTTGAATGGTTTGACATAGAGAGTCGTGGGTGGTGTCATCAGATTCTGTATGGAGTCCTTGACCTTCATTGGCCTGAATTAGCCCCGCCCCTTCTTCTGATTGGTTGTCCCTTTTTTCTGCTATAACTTTTGAATGGTTTTACATAGGAAGTCGTGGGTGGTGTCATTTCTGATATGCTTATGGGGGGCGGTGGCCGTGAGTGCGAGGGCCCGTTCATCGCTGCTTGCAGCTTTAATTATTATTATTATTATTATTCTCGCCATAAATAAATTGCCTTTTTGGAGGCCTTAAAATGCTCAAAAACTCACCAAATTTTGCACACGCTTCCAGAGTCGCGTAAAATTACGTATTTTATGGGCGACAGGCATGGGTCAAAAAGGATTAGGCTCTATAGCGCCACCTATTTTATGTTTTTGACGAGCCCCACAATATGGTTTGACTTACAGCAATGACCTTTATGTGTCTATTATATCAGACAAAGCCCTACAAAAAAGTCTCTTGGACCCATGCTCTAAGTTACACAGGAAGTCCGGCATTTTGAATAGAAAATGTAATTTTTTATGAATTCTGATCATTTCTAGGCCTCGTACTTTAACGAACTCCTCCTAGAGATTTTATCAGATTGGCTCACAACTTGATTTGTACAATCTAGACACATGGCCGACGCTAAATTGCGAAGCTTTTAAGTTTTTAGCAGAGGGCTTGACCGTAGTGATTCGGCGAAGTTTGAGGTCATTTTTAAGCCTCGCCATCAAACATCAATTGGCTATAATTCAGCAATACATGATTTGATGTGGTTGAAAACGTATGTGCATGATTTTAGGCTGAGCCTGAAGACATATGTGGTGGAATATTCAGGATCGGTTGTAGCGCCACCTGTTGGCACCAGGAATTGTCATGTCTTCTAGTATGCATCTGTGCTCCAAGCGAGATGAGATTAATGATCTCAAAGTTGGTCAGATAATAGGTAAGACATTGACGATGACTGACAGAGAAAACTGTACGTTCTTATCGAAGGGCGTGGCCGTTAGAGGTGGTCAAATTTCTGTGTCTCGCCATGAACATAAAAGTTGTTGTAACTTAAACATACTTGGTCCAAATTGACCCAAAATCAATACATGTAATCAGGCTTCCATTCTGAACAAGTGGATATGACAATCTTGGATTGAAATCCATAGCGCCACCTTTTGGTCAGGTATACATTTTTCATCAAATTATGTGCTGTCATTGCTGTTTCATTCATCCAATCACAATGAAATCGACACATATTATTGTCATAAGCGTCCTTATTAACTGTGTTGAGTATCGTGGTCATAACTTGAAGGGAACTGCCATTTTACGTCACTCTGAATTTTTTGGTAAAATAATAATTTAAAATCATAGGCTTGGTCTTAAGACAATAAAATGTCAGATTTAGATACATTTCGACATGACTAAAAAATCATACGCTGGTACATATCGCTTTTGAAGAACTTTGTAACTCTCTTTTTCCAAAAATGTATTCATATACAATTAAATCATATTTTTGTCATGCCATGTCCAATTAACTTCGTAAACTTCGTAAAAATATTGTTTACTGTGATGTGAAAATATATTTTTGGCATTAAGGTGCGTAAAACGCACGATTGGTAATGAATATTTATTTAAATCCATTGGATTTAAAGCAAGCTGGCTCTGTGTGCCGGCCAGTCCTGCAGCGGAGCGGAGGCCGAGGGGGAGGGAGGAGGGGGGGAGCGGGGGAACGTTGCGTGCGCACCGTATTGACGTTCCTCACACGACATGAATCCTCCAGTGTTTTCACACGAGTCCCAACCTAATCTGTAAGTATTTTTTTATTGTGTGCATAATTGTAGAGTCGTTTTAAGACATCTATGGTGAAATATTCCTGTGGAATAGTTTTCACCGATGTATTTCAGCGGCGCATGTCTGTAATGCAGCTCGCTCGTCTTTCATGTCTCTGTCTTCTACCGAGACAGAGACCACTTAAATAAAACCACACTGATTTTGAGTCAAACCCGTCTTTTTAAATTCAATTTTTATACAGAAAATAATTACAGTGCATGTATTACACCTTATTTCACAGCAGCTTTGCAATTTTATTATATTATTATCGGCTTTCAGCCGAGATCTGGTCGGGACCGCGCCGCGCGGCGGAGGAGGTGCATTCAGGGACCGGTCGGAATTCTAAAAAGCCGATTATCCTCCTGGTGCGTTCAGGGACAACTGGAATTTACTGTATTTGGCGAGAATTTACCGTTGCTTCATTTGCTTAAAAATTATTTAAAGGTGACCTATTATGGCATTTAATGTATATTTTAAACAGGCATTGAATGTCTTAAAAACAAGCTTTTGAAGGTTTTTTCTACATAAATGAGAAATTCAGCCTCTGGGCCATGTCTTTATTTTTACCGTTTCTAACCTTGTCTATGAGGGATTCTGAGGGGAGGGGGGGCTATGTTAATGAGGCTCTGTGCTGATTGGCTGCCTGAATGACGTGTAGCAGGGGAGCTTTAAGCCTGAATCACAATTGTGGGTCAATGATGTATAAGGCCTTTGAGAGGCCTATTTTTAAAATACTTAAAATAAAGATGTATTTTGCCATTTTCCAAACATTTGGAATGTAGTGTGCATATATGTGAAAACTTAAAACAAAGGTATTTTAGTGTTTTTAAACCTACATTAATAGGGCAACGACCTTAAAAAAGTAATTGGGGGCGACCGTTATTTATCTCAAAATTAGTAGATTTCCTTAACAAAATGTATATTTTAATAAGTATCAGTAATTAAATTAACTTTTCAAGAAAGATAGACTCATGTGTCCTTTCATTTTTGAAAACCATTTTGAAATACATTTTATCTATAATGGAAGTGTCACCCTCATAAAGCCATTTATGCATACTATACCAATGATTTATATTTGAACCAAAACTCATAGACATTAAATTTTGAATTTGCGGATTTCCTAAGTTCTATAGTAAACCATGGTTTGTTAAGGTTTTCAGAGCTTCCTTTATCGGTACACACCTGTATCATAGCACAACTTAAAGAAAAGTCTCCTGGCGCCATGGCCGAAACCCAACAGGAAGTCGGCCAGTTTGAATTAATCATGTAATTTTGGCGCAATTTATGCCATTCCTTCAGCCGCTTCTTCGCCAGAACCGTAACGTGCACCCAGGTGTGTTATACATCAAAATGTGCGTCTCCATCCTGCAATAACGTGCATAACTTTTCTCAGTCAAAAGCGTTACCGTGGCGATGATAGACGCCAAAAAGCGCGCCCCCAATTCATCTGATTGGTCCATACAGATAAAACTTCGTGCCTCAAGTCCCACAATACGCTTTGACGTACATGCACAAAAATCGGTACACACCTGTATCATGTCGCAACTTAAAGGAAAGTCTCTTGGCGCCATGGCCGAAACCGAACAGGAAGTCAGCCTTTTTGAACATTTTGAATTAATTGTGTAATTTTGGCGCAATTTATGCCATTTCTTCGGTCATTAATTCAGCCCGAACCGTAACGTGCACCCAGGTGTGTTATACATCAAAACGTGCGTCTCCATCCTCCGACACCACGCATTACTTTTCTCTTTCAAAAGCGTTACCGTGGCGACGCTAGACGGCAAAAAGCGCGCCCACCCTTCATCTGATTGGTTCAGACAGAAAAAACTTTGCGCCTCAAGCCCCATAATACGGTTTGACGTACATGAACGAAAATTGGTACACACCTGTATCATGTCGCAACTTAAAGAAAAGCCAGGCCTGTCGATACATTTGATATTTCATGGTTCGCATTAATGGGCGTTGCCTAACGGCTCAACAGCGCCCACTAGAATACCTTTCTCTCCCATAACTTTTGAATGGTTTGACATAAAGAGTCGTGGGTGGTGTCATCGGACTCGGTATTGAGTCCTTGACCATAATTGGCGAAAATTAGCCCCGCCCCTTCTTCTGATTGGTTGTCCCTATTTCCTGCTATAACATTTGAATGTTTTGACATAGAGAGTCGTGGGTGGTGTCATGGGACTCTGTAATGAGTCCTTGAGCTTCTTTGGCCTTAATTAGCCCCGCCCCTTCTTCTGATTGGTTGTCCCTTTTTTCTGCTATAACTTTTGAATGGTTTGACATAGGAAGTCGTGGGTGGTGTCATTTCTGATATGCTTATGGTGGGCGGTGGCCGTGAGTGCGAGGGCCCGTTCATCGCTGCTTGCAGCTTTAATTTAACTATTTATTGGTTATTTCTATTTTAAATTTTTTGTATAAAGCGTGTGTGTGTTTTGGCTGCTGCACGACTGAATTTCTCCTCTGGGAGATCAATAAAGTCTTTTATTATATTCTATAAGAACCTTCTAGGGAAACCCATTCCCATTATCTTTGCCTGCTCTGGACTCCGCTGCCTTCACCGGCTGCCCAACAGTCCTGCATCACAATGCAATTACATGAACACGCTTGCATGTTCCCTTTTAATGTGGCACAAGTTCACCTCGTTCAACACTTTAATGTGCCAAAGAAGGGATTAATAATCTTGATGTGTGTATTATCATACATCAAGACTCACAAATCGGACCTCGCATTACAACGAGAGTGAATTGGGGTGAAATCAGAATAGCTCTTGTTAATGGGATTGAGTTTCAGAAGAAGCTTCGCACTCAGCAGGTAAGGACACCGTTTATCCTGTTAATGTGTCACTTTAAATACATTAGGAGTAGGAGGGCCCCGCTTTGCTTTGGCACTGTGCCTCACTAATCCTGAAAAGCGCAAAGGACACAGTGTTTATGGAACCACACATAAGACTTAAGGTAGCTTTTAGTGGTTTTAATGATTTCCTGCAGAAAACTAAAATTGTATTTGAAAGTAATGGCACAATAAATGAGTCGTTTTTTCAAAATTTGATTATTTAAAACTGTGGTAACCTTGTATAACAAGTACAGACACAAACCCATACATAAAATACATATGCACACACACACACACACACACACACACACACACACACACACACACACACACACACACACACACACACACACAGCCACATGAATACATAAAACATAGCGATGCTAATGAGTCGTAATCCCGCTCCC
The DNA here is from genome assembly GCF_033807715.1 of Cololabis saira. Classification (NCBI taxonomy): domain Eukaryota; kingdom Metazoa; phylum Chordata; class Actinopteri; order Beloniformes; family Belonidae; genus Cololabis; species Cololabis saira. The sequence continues at coordinate 4,186,388 of NC_084597.1, read as the reverse complement.
ACTGTGCCACAATTGAGCCAATGGCAAGCAGAGATTTGTTTATTCTATTGACACCATTGCAAGATGTTCCCTGTGGTCTTTTAGTCGCAGTATAAAACAAGTACTGCTCCATAATCCATTCCTTATATTGCACTTTCCAATGTTGTACAATTTATGCACGAAGCATCGCTGGGTTTTTGTGCAGCAGCACATGACTGTGATTATAAATTAGTTGAAGTTGCATCCTTTTACATGAGAATTAGCTGGTAATGCCATCAGCTAAAAAAAAAAAACATCAAGAAAACTGTATTGAGTTGGAATTAATTGTAATGTTTAAGCAGGAAATAATGGTTCATAACAAACAAAACCCATCTACTTTGATCCCATGAGGGACATTGTTGGAGTCACCATGAGGGACATTGTTGGAGTCACCATGAGGGATATCACTGGAGTCACCATGAGGGATATCACTGGAGTCACCATGAGGTATATCACTGGAGTCACCATGAGGGATATCACTGGAGTCACCATGAGGGATATCACTGGAGTCATCATGAGGGATATCACTGGAGTCACCATGAGGGATATCACTGGAGTCACCATGAGGGATATCACTGGAGTCACCATGAGGGATATCACTGGAGTCACCATGAGGGATATTCAATTCAATTCAATTCAATTTTATTTATATAGCGTCTAATACAACAGAGTTGTCTCTAGACGCTTTCCAGAGACCCATACCCAGAACATGACCCCCGAGCAGTTATTACATAAACAATGGCAGGTAAAAACTCCCCTAGTGGGAGAAAAACCTTAAGCCAAACAGTGGCAAGGAAAAACTCCCCTTTTAGGAGGGAAAAAACCTTGAGCAGGACCAGGCTCATAAGGGGGGACCCTCCTGCTGAGGGCCAGATTGGTGGGTCAGGGACGGCAACAGCACAGCAGGCAGGTGGAAGCAGCAACGGAATGACCGGGGGTGGGGACCGCAGGCCAGCACGCAGCTCCCGAGCTCCGGCCCAATCAGCAAGTCCCAGGTTGGGGTGCAGGGTCAGGGAAAGACTTGTGCTCCGTAATGCAAGCTACAAGCCACCCACGACCACCTGCAGAGAGAGAAAAGGGAGGAGAAGGGGGGCCAGCAACGGGATGACCAGGGGTGGGGACCGCGGGCCAGCACGCAGCTCCCGAAGCTCCGGCCCACCGGATATCAGTGGAGTCACCATAAGGGATATCACTGGAGTCACCATGAGGGATATCACTGGAGTCACCATAAGGGATATCACTGGAGTCACCATAAGGGATATCACTGGAGTCATCATGAGGGATATCACTGGAGTCACCATGAGGGATATCACTGGAGTCACCATGAGGGATATCACTGGAGTCACCATGAGGGATATCACTGGAGTCACCATGAGGGACATTGTTGGAGTCACCATAAGGGATATCACTGGATTCACCATGAGTGATATCACTGGAGTCACCATGAGGGATATCACTGGAGTCACCATGAGGGACATTGTTGGAGTCACCATAAGGGATATCACTGGAGTCACCATGAGGGATATCACTGGAGTCACCATGAGGGACATTGTTGGAGTCACCATAAGGGATATCACTGGAGTCACCATGAGGGATATCACTGGAGTCACCATGATGGATATCACTGGAGTCACCATGAGGGACATTGTTGGAGTCACCATGAGGGATATCACTGGAGTCACCATGAGGGATATCACTGGAGTCACCATGAGGGATATCACTGGAGAACCATGAGGGATATCACTGGAGTCTCCATGAGGGATATCACTGGAGTCACCATGAGGGATATCACTGGAGTCACCATGAGGGATATCACTGGAGTCACCGTGAGGGATATTGTTGGAGTCACCATAAGGGATATCACTGGAGTCACCATGAGTGATATCACGGGAGTCACCATGAGGGATATCACTGGAGTCACCATGAGGGACATTGTTGGAGTCACCATAAGGGATATCACTGGAGTCACCATGAGGGATATCACTGGAGTCACCATGAGGGACATTGTTGGAGTCACCATAAGGGATATCACTGGAGTCACCATGAGGGATATCACTGGAGTCACCATGATGGATATCACTGGAGTCACCATGAGGGACATTGTTGGAGTCACCATAAGGGATATCACTGGAGTCACCATGAGGGATATCACTGGAGTCACCATGATGGATATCACTGGAGTCACCATGAGGGATATCACTGGAGTCACCATGAGGGATATCACTGGAGTCACCATGAGGGATATCACTGGAGAACCATGAGGGATATCACTGGAGTGTCCATGAGGGACATTGTTGGAGTCACCATGAGGGATATCACTGGAGTCACCACGAGAGATATCACTGGAGTCACCATGAGGGATATTGTTGGAGTCACCATGAGGGATATCACTGGAGTCACCATGAGGGATATCACTGGAGTCACCATGAGGGACATTGTTGGAGTCACCATGAGGGATATCACTGGAGTCACCATGAGGGATATCACTGGGGTCACCATGAGGGATATCAGTGGAGTCACCATGAGGGATAGCACTGGAGTCACCATGAGGGACATTGTTGGAGTCACCATGAGGTATATCACTGGAGTCACCATAAGGGACATTGTTGGAGTCACCATGAGGGATATCACTGGAGTCAACATGAGGGACATTGTTGGAGTCACCATGAGGGATATCACTGGAGTCACCATGAGGGACATTGTTGGAGTCACCATGAGGGACATTGTTGGAGTCACCATGAGGGATATCACTGGAGTCACCATGAGGGATATCACTGGAGTCACCATGAGGGACATTGTTGGAGTCACCATGAGGGACATTGTTGGAGTCACCATGAGGGATATCACTGGAGTCACCATGAGGGACATTGTTGGAGTCACCATTAGGGATATCACTGGAGTCACCATGAGGGATATCACTGGAGTCACCATGAGGGATATCACTGGGGTCACCATGAGGGATATCACTAGAGTCACCATGAGGGATATCACTGGAGTCACCATGAGGGATATCACTGGAGTCACCATGAGGGATATCACTGGAGTCACCATAAGGGATATCACTGGAGTCACCATGAGGGATATCACTGGAGTCACCTTGAGGGATATCACTGGAGTCACCATGAGGGATATCACTGGAGTCACCTTGAGGGATATCACTGGAGTCACCATGAGGGATATCACTGGAGTCACCTTGAGGGATATCACTGGAGTCACCATGAGGGATATCACTGGAGTCACCTTGAGGGATATCACTGGAGTCACCATGAGGGACATCACTGGAGTCACCATGAGGGATATCACTGGAGTCACCATGAGGGACATTGTTGGAGTCACCATGAGGGATATCACTGGAGTCACCATGAGGGATATCACTGGAGTCACCATGAGGGATATCACTGGAGTCACCATGAGGGATATCACTGGAGTCACCATAAGGGATATCACTGGAGTCACCATGAGGGATATCACTGGAGTCACCATGAGGGACATTGTTGGAGTCACCATGAGGGACATTGTTGGAGTCACCATAAGGGACATTGTTGGAGTCACCATGAGGGACATCACTGGAGTCACCATGAGGAATATCACTGGAGTCACCATGAGGGATATCACTGGAGTCACCATGAGGGACATTGTTGGAGTCACCATGAGGGATATCACTGGAGTCACCATGAGGGATATCACTGGAGTCACCATGAGGGATATCACTGGAGTCACCATGAGGGATATCACTGGAGTCACCATGAGGGACATTGTTGGAGTCACCATGAGGGATATCACTGGAGTCACCATGAGGGATATCACTGGAGTCACCATGAGGGATATCACTGGAGTCACCATGAGGGATATCACTGGAGTCACCATGAGGGACATCACTGGAGTCACCATGAGGGATATCACTGGAGTCACCATGAGGGATATCACTGGAGTCACCATAAGGGATATCACTGGAGTCCCAATGAGGGATATCACTGGAGTCACCATGAGGGATATCACTGGAGTCACCATGAGGGACATTGTTGGAGTCACCATGAGGGATATCACTGGAGTCACCATGAGGGATATCACTGGAGTCACCATAAGGGATATCACTGGAGTCACCATGAGGGATATCACTGGAGTCACCATAAGGGATATCACTGGAGTCACCATGAGGGATATCACTGGAGTCACCATGAGGGATATCAGTGGAGTCACCATGAGGGATATCACTGGAGTCACCATGAGGGATATCACTGGAGTCACCATGAGGGATATCACTGGAGTCTCCATGAGGGATATCACTGGAGTCACCATGAGGGACATTGTTGGAGTCACCATGAGGGATATCACTGGAGTCACCATGAGGGATATCACTGGAGTCACCATGAGGGATATCACTGGAGTCACCATGAGGGATATCACTGGAGTCACCATGAGGGACATTGTTGGAGTCACCATGAGGGATATCACTGGAGTCACCATGAGGGACATTGTTGGAGTCACCATGAGGGATATCACTGGAGTCACCATGAGGGATATTGTTGGAGTTACATTATGAGTTGTTACAATTCAGTGTAAACAAATGGATTTGCACTGTGATACCTTAGAATGTCTAGGGCAGTGGTTCCTAATCTTTTCCAACTCAGGGCCAACTTTTATGTCTCAAAAATGTCCCCGGCCCACCTCCAAACTTTTTAATTCCCCCTGTTGCTAGCCAGCTATCCATCTTTATACTCCATCAACGTATCAAACGTACAGTAAATAAGTCAAGTGCAATGCAGTCACGCTGCAAAGTGGTCCGACCGATAACAACAAAAGTTCCTATCGCTCATTTGCTTGTCACATACTTGAAGGAAAACGAAACAAAACATTTTTAAAGGGATTGTGACATGAAAAACACATTTTTCTTGATTTTTTGTGTTTAGTTGGGTGTCTTGACATCAATTACACAAAAAAAAAACGAACTTTTAACATTCAGTGTATTGTGTGCTTTCTGGGAATTTCCGCATAATTATGCAAAAACGGCGCATCTGGTTTGGTGGGGGGTCGTTACGTAACGGCCCGCTAAATCACCGCCCCCTCCATCCAACTCCCTGCCCATCAGCACTGAGCCGTGGGCTGGAGGGAGAGAGACGGCATGGAGTACTGGAGTGAAGTTTTTCTTGTTACACCCTTTTAGACACATTTGAGGGATATTGGCCAAGACTTTTAATAGTGTTAAAAGCATGTTAAAAATTAGGTCACAATACCTTTAATATCATTTTAAACATAACTGAGTTTTAACATTTAAAACATTATTCTGTATATTTTTATATAATTATATTCCCCCCCACAAAAATCATTCTTTTTTGGAAATGATTTGGCGGCCCACTTGCAATACCTTCGCGGCCCACCAGGGGGCCGCGGCCCACAGGTTGGGAATCACTGGTCTAGGGGTTAACATTACACTCTTCCCAGAAATGTCTTTTAATGTCATTGTTTTGTATTGACTACCTAATGAAAAGGACAGGTTTTTTAATGATTTATCTGGTAATGGCAAGGAAATGATCCTAATGGGAGATTTCAACCTGAATTGGTTGGACAAAACACGCAGAAAGAAATTAAAGGAACTATCCACTAAATTTCAGCTGACTCAGATGATAAAAAACCCCACAAGAATAACAAGATCCTCAAAAACATTGCTGGATTTAATTTTTACAAATAGAGTTGATCGTATATCAAAAACATACAATCTAATAACAGGTATGTCTAATCATAATCTTACTTTAGTTGCTAGGCAGCTGTCCAAGTTGAGGTACAAACACCAAAATAGAATGGAGGATAAGAAATATGTCTCTCTGATCCCAAAGAAAGATATAGAGCGTTTTGAGAATGATGTCAAGAAAACTAAATGGGAGTGTCGTGGGGCAGGGAGCCCCGGGGCACGCGGGACAGTGTCCCCCGCGCCCCGGACCCCCCGACCCCTCGGACCTATGTGTGTGTAAGTCGTGTAGGGGGGGCAGGAGGGGGAGCGGAGGCCAAAGTCAGGAGGCAGGGCCAGCAGACGCCCTGGTAGACGCCCACGCTCCCCCGCCGGCCATCCAGGTCGACGTGGGTTTCATTAAAAGCAGCCTTGATAGAGGAAGGGTAGTGGGTGCCTTATTTTTAGACCTAAGAAAGGCTTTTGATACAGTGAATCATTCAGTGCTTCTTTCAAAGCTATCAACATTTAAACTTTCAGTTGATGTATTAAATTGGATCAAGTCCTATTTACTTAATACTTACTTAATGCTGGTAAAACAGTGACCATGTATGTTTTAAACAAGCAGAGAAATATGGTTTTTCCAAATATTTATGTCAATAATGATAAAAATGCCAATTTTTATCATTAAATGATAAAAATTGTTAATGAGTTCAAATACCTGGGTGTGAATTTAGATCCCACTCTCACATTCAAAAGCCATATTAAAAAAATGAGTCACATATTGAAATATAACTTACTACATTTTAGAAATATCAGTAACAGTATATATACAGTTGAAGCCTCTAAAACTTATTTCAATGCCATGATTTTATCTTATTATCATTATTGTATATCGTGTTGGTTTCAGGCAAGTAAGTCTGTCTTAAAATCCATCAGGTCACTTCACAAACAAGCCCTGAAAATCTTAGATAGAAAATCACATCAGTATCATCACTGTGTTATACTTAACAAATATAAAATGCTCAGCTTTGATAATCTAATGTTGTACTCTGATGTCCGTTTAGTATACAAAATAATTCATAATACTTTTCCTCCCCCATTGAAAAACTTTATTAAACTCCGCTCTGAACACACTGTCAGGGCCTCAAGGTCTGTCTCAAGTGGAGATTGTGATATCCCGAAGCAGCTCTGCCTTTGCACAATCTGCTTTCTCCTTTAAAGCCATCAAATCATGGAACAATCTTTCAACCTACCTGAAACTTTGCACAGACTTCAAGGTTTTTTCTTCTGCAGTCAAAAAGTGGATTTTAAGGAATCAGACTTGTCAACATTAATTTTATATCTAAACTGTTTTACAATTTTGACAAAATAAATTACCTGTATTTTCTTATTTCCCTCTGTTATGTAATATGTTTTGTACATGAGTGTGTGAATGATGTGTGATGTGTGAGTGGATGTGTGTATGTACATGTGTCTATATGATTGATTTGTTTTGTATTTGATGCTCTTACCTTTTATTATCCATACACCTGCCCAGGGACTACGGATGGAAAGTAGCTATTAAGCTAAATCCGGTACAAAGCATCTTTTCTCATCTCTGAGACTAATGTCATTTTGTACATTGTCCCTGACACAAATAAACGTAATAAATTAAATTAAATTAAATATCTGCAACTGAATTACGACTAGATGTAATTCCAGTTTCAGATGTCTACAATTTAATTCTCACCAATCCTAATTCCAGTTCAAGATATCTTTAATTCCCCTCAACTCAAGATATCTACATCGTGCTTTTTGGATATCTTAAATTAACCAGCAATGGGAGGGCTTGTGGGGCTTGAGGAACAAAGTTTTCTAGGGGGCGCTGTTGAGCCATTAGGCCACGCCAATTAATGCAAACCATTAAATATCAAATTTTTTCGCAAGGTCTGGCTTGCGTGCAAAATTTTGTGACTTTTGGGGCACGTTTAGGGGGAAAAAAGGCCCTCATTTCGTCAGAAGGAAGAAAAATTCCTACAGATACAATAGGGCCTTCGCCATTTGTGCTCGGGCCCTAATGATAAGAAAAGAGGTAAAATGATAAAAAGCACAAGTTGTTAAAAAGTAAGGGCAGTAGAGTACAGCAGGTACATCTCATCCTTACAATGGCAAGAATGACGTTTTTATAAAACGTTCAAAGACCGGGTCAAATACAGGATTACAAAAGTAATCTGTAACAATTCGTACAGTGAATCAAACCTAGTTGACAATTTTATGTCACAATGCCTGTTTCCAGGTCTTATTTCACATAACTGAGGAGAATTACGTTTCTATACGGTCAAAACGTACAAAGACCGGGTCAAATACAGCAGTACTCGAGTTGAGGGGGGATGAGGGGGGATGGCATCCCCCCCTGAAATAAAAACAGTCCAAATCATCCCCCTGTAAAACTGCCATCCCCCCTTTCCATCCCTTATGTCATTTCATCAATGAATGTGGTTTTACTGCTATTTCAACATTTAGAGTCATCACCAGAAAAATAACACCAGAAAAATAACTTATTTGACAATTTTCACCAGTTTCAAGTACATTTTCACTTGAAATAAGTAGAAAAATCTGCCAGTGGGACAAGATTTATCTTCTTATTACAAGCAAATAAATCTTGTCCCACTGGCAGATTTTTCTACTTATTTCAAGTGAAAATCTACTTGAAACAGGTGAAAATTGTTGTTTTTTCCAGTGATGAGTCTTGTTTTAAGTGTAATGAGATTTTATTTTACTAAAATGAGACATTTTAACTAGAAAAAAGACAAATATTCTTGTTAAGATTTAGAGTTTTTGCAGTGATCCATGTTACTTATCCTGTGAAGGACAGAGTCATATTGATAAGTTCAGAAAAGTGTTTTTTATTGTTGTGTTTTGATGTATTTGATGTAAGCCCAGTGGATATTTAAAGCTTACAGAAGGCTGCATTTAACTGCTGCTATGTCATTCCTGCAGTATTTCTGCAGGTGTTTTGGTCACTGCTATTATTTGTAATTTATTATATTATTTGTAATCAGCACAAATTATCTGTCCCCATATGATCAAATCCACCATCCCCCCTGATTGTTTTTTACAACTCGAATACTGAAATACAGAATTACAAAAGTAATCTGTAACAATTCGTCCAGGGGGAGAAGTGTCCTTTGTGATCTGTTATATTATAATAGCTAATAGCTGTCTACAATTTTTTGTTGGGTAAAAAAGAGATAATGACACATCTCCCTTAAAGGACTTTCTCCTTAACACTTTAACTTCTTCTCCGTGGTTGTGTGGCTTCCTTGTCGTGGTTGTGTCTGAAATTATGATGGGTTTCCTGTTGGAGGCGGTCAGTGGAAAGTCACATAGCATGAGGTTGAGTATCAGCACAGAAGCTCGGCTGGCACTGGCAGAGACACTCTCGTTAGAAGAAGATTCATTAAAAGTTGCCTGGTAAAAAGCCCAGAGACAAAATTGCCATCGTATCAAATCCCCCGACTTAGAGAGCGTCGTAGAGAGCCTACCATGCACATTTAGAGAGCGTTGAACACTTAAATGCAGAGACGAGTTCCATCAACGGAGTTACATTATGGCAGCTGCATTTATTGACCAATAAAAATAAAAATAAAAAACCCGTACAAAACCTTTTGAACTAATAAGCTTTATTCTCTGGCAGCTATTTAACGACTAACGAGGTAATCGGTGGTGGATTGCTGCTTATATTTATTATCTTGTAAAATGCTAGGTTTAGTAAATGGCCTGCTTTATAAAGTGCCACCTGCAGTTGGGGGTGTAAAGGGAAGTGAGGTGAGAAGCCGTTCATCCAGAGAAACAGATGTTGAGTCAACAGAAATGGATCCCACCGTGCTGATTGAGAGAGGAAATACACTGTCATGCTGAGTGGAGAGAACTAGTCCTGGCGTTTTCTCCATTTGCTTTTTTTTAAATTGTTCATGAACTGAATATTTAATAAAAATCCTGATATTATAGATGGGTTTTTTTTTTTTGTTCTTGTTGTTTTCTTAATAGTCCGAGGTACCAGCAATAACAGGCCAGAAGCCAGTTTTCTCATTGTAGGAGCCAAAACAGCATTTATGTTTTTGTTAAAGGAATATTTATGATTTCACCACTGCCCATATTTTTGGTTTTAGTTTATTGATTTGTTTTGGCAGTTTGCCTACTGATTGGCAGTTTGGCCACACCCATGGTAATTGTGGGTGTGGTGCCAGTTGACAAAGGGAAGTGGAAAATGTTTGTCAGACAATGGAGTCTGAGCCTTAGTTGAGAAGCAAAACACAGTTTTTTAACCACAACTCACCGTAGAATCTCACCATAGCATTCCCATACATTTGCCTGTCTTTCACATAAACAAGAACATACACTTCGTGCTGGCTTAAGAACTTTTGTAGGGTATTTTTTGAGTTTATTTTTACACAATGACTGGCTGCATGGTGGATCTGGATCTACAACCAAGGTGCGTTAAAACCACTCTTCTAAGGCTGGGGCTGTGGCTATATTAAAGAAAATAGCCAGAACACTCATCATTGTATGAAGCTTTTTTTTTTTAAACATATATTTGTAATTTGTCATTTATTTATTTCAAAACAGGGACAGTGCACAATAAGACATTACTCTTGTACAAGAGAATTATGCATTGTGCCAGGTTGTAGCAGCTTGCTATTTTCTACCTGTAGTCCCTGGGCAGGTTGATGGAATAGTACATAGTACAATACCACCTCCCTTCGTCTTGCCTGTATTAATAAACATTGAAATAAGTACATACATACTGTAAATGTAAATATGCCAGATATACCCATCAGGCTAATTTTCATCTGCAGTCCCTTGTCAGGTTAATGGCAACAGAATAAATTATTATTATTATTTATAATAAATTATGTTGTATTTTGTTACTTCTACAGAAGAATATTTATTTTATTATTATTAAAATATTATATTGGTGATGCTAATTGACCTTTTGTTGACCTTTTTTTTCCAAATAAGAATTGATAAGGGAATTACATTGCAGTCAATGGGGACTGAGGCAGGAATTGGCACAGCTTTAGTCCTCCCCGTTTAAATTTTGTGCATACCCCGCCTGTCAAAGTCACATTTTATGAATCCCAACATCTATGTCTACATTCTGACCAAAAATTATCTTTCTAGCTTTCACGGTTTGGCCGTGAGCTCGAGTTACAAATAGAAATTAAGGTCATTTTTTGACTGTCTCTCCCACTCTAAAAAAATTAGAGCTACACTCTTGATTTGACAAAAAAGTGATTTCCAGACCTCGCTTGAGTGCTCATATCTTGAAAAGTGTACATTTTAGGAAAAAACAGTTTCAGGTTTGGAGAGAGAAGAGAAGTTTTCCTCCGTTTTGAAGTTTGAATGACAGTTCTACGTGCAAGTATGAGAAAGATAGGTGACTCAGAAAAAAGGTGAATTTTGTCTTTTTTTCTCAACATTTTCCCATCCGCTTTGAATGGGGCCATACAAATACATGGGGAAATGAGTTCCCCATTAGTTTGGAAATTTAGAAAGAATATTTATTTTATTATTATTAAAATATTATATTGGTGATGCTAATTGACCTTTTGTTGACCTTTTTTTTTTCAAATAAGAATTGATAAGGGAATCGATGAAGAACCGAATCGTTAAGCAGAATCGAAAATGGAACTGGAATCGTAAAAATCTCATCAATTCCCATCCCTAGGCTACTGCGATTATCTGTCCCCCAAAACTGTGAAAACAAGGCTTTACCTGAACTGCAACTGACACTATAGATCTGAGTGTATTATTCAAACTCAGTCATAGGAAATTATGACAAAACAATGTCTCATGTTATTGCATACGACGTAGACCTCCCTACCTCATTTATTTATTTATTTTTTAAACTTCAAAGATGATGCTGTTCTGTTTCTTTGGGAAACTGAGATTACTGCTGCTTTTCATTCCCCAAAGGAAGTACCATGTCCTTGTTGACAGCGTGCAGAATGAAAGGGCAGACGAGGAACTGGGATTGGGTGTAACGCTGCAGAGACTTATTCCTCTTTTAGCTTTAGATAACAGTTCAGCTTCACTGTTCATTTGAGATTCATACTTTTTCCAAATAAACTAAACATCCTGGAGAGAAACACATCCGTCCAACAGACATGTTTCAGTTACTGTATTATGTTTATATAATAACCACCATTGAAAGAAATCTAACTTTATGATCTCCTGCAACAAAAATAAACCTTATGCAAAAGAAGAAGCTAATTTAATGGAACTGAAATCCTTCAAGTATCACACATAACATTTCTGGGTGTTGTTTTGGATGAAGGTCTAAATTGTAATAATCATATTAATCAAGTTTGCAAAAGATCAATGATTACTGATAATCCAAAAAAGATTCTTTTTTTTTTTTTTTTTTTTCAAAAAAGATTCTTAATAAGAACAATCTCTCAGTCTGGTAGACACGAACCATCTGCACCTCTTTTTATGAAATATTCACTATTATCCATCATACACTTAATGTTTTTCACTCCTGCTTGTTTGTGCATAAGTTTATCAATATAAAACATGATCTTCCTGTCACTTTCCAGCAGTTTTTTACCAGCAGTTTTCTGATTTTAATTCATATCCAACTAGACACAGTGGCATCTTCATTTACCCTTCTGTCCAACATCTGCTCATCAATTTAATGTTACATTTAGATCCAACACTCTGGAATTACTTGAATGTGTCGCTGAAGTCCATATTATCTTTTACCTCCTTCAGAAAGTTATTAAAAAAAACATCTTAATCTGTCTTAACCTTCATTGGGCCAAATCCACAAAAGGATTGCGCGGCTTTTGCGGCCGCTAAACCGGTGCAAATGAGACAAAAAGAGAGCGTCTAATTCACAAAGCACCCGCAAAGGGGAATTGCACCACAAACTGCGCTGCCAAGCAAATAGTGTCATGGTGCGCCTGTGCCATTTGCATGCATGTAAATTAGGTAATATTCATACATTCTGCGCAAAATTGCCCCCTTTCTATGCAAATAAGCCTCATTGCAAAAACCGTCTAATTCACAAAGGCCAGCGCTATTTGCCACACGCAAAAATAGTGGAGCAAATACCGTCTTTCAGAAGCGTGTATTAACTGCGTGCAAACTCACTCCTCACTCCCCGTCTATCTCTGTTTCTCTCTCTCTTCAATATTATTCAAGCCTGTGTGATACTGAATGATATTAAGGGTGAAATCTACAGTCAGACATGACTGTAGACAGTCATATCCAGTGGGGTTGTGGACTTATCTCGGATTTAAAAATAAAAATAACAGGGCGGAGCTCAGGATTCATCCATACAGTAAGGGGCTGCTTTATTACAAACAATTCCACCATATAAACATATAAATCTAGAATGTGTGTGTTTGACATCTGACCTGTAGGTGTGTGTAGCAAAACACAGAACATGAATTACGGTCAGATCCTGATCTGATCCCGATCCGGTGTTAATTAAGTTACTGCAAAACTTTATGGGCGTGTTTGCGCCGGCATATCATTAGAGCAAAATCTTTTGTGAATAGGACCTTAAAGCGGGGCAAATTGCGGGCGCAAATGCGGCGCAATTCACAGCGCTATTTGCGGGCGCAATCTATTCTTTGTGGATTTGGCCCTATGACTTTATATTTAATGTAATCCAGACCTCGTATCCATGTTCTCTTTTACGTTTATATTTATAATTTTTTTAATTTATTGTACATTATCTTTGTTACTTCATAACAGTTCTCGATGGGAGTGGAACTCTGTACAAGCACTTCGGGCTTCGTTCCCTCCATGCACTGTTTTAAAAAAACATTTGTTCTAAATAAATAAATGAAAAGAAAGTGTAAAAAAAAACCCCAGAAAACTCAGTTTTAATTGTGATGATATTCCTTGGTCTTCAGGTGAATGCCAAATATTTCATTAGTGTTTCTAATGAGAACTTGGTGACATTTAATTGGATGGGTGGTTTATAGGTAGGGAGACCCCACAAGCCCTGCAGGCTCATTCTGCCTTCGCCCCAAATGTTACACAGATTCACTCATATTGTTATAGCTTGTCACATTCTGATTAACAGTCTGGCAAGAACATTTAATTGGTTATCAAAGAGATATTATTTTTAACCTTTTCATGTGACAGCTGTTGTTCCGGGCTGGCTGTTAGCAGTTAGCAGGCGGTAGCCGTGTGAAGTCGAGGCGTGACAAGTTGCCGGTGTCACATCAGTCAGAGATGTTCTAAGGCAGAATTTAAATGTCTAACAGGTATGCTAATACTCTATAATACTTTTGACGAGTGTCAGGCTGCCTCTTCCTTGGCTGTTTGTATCGCAGCGACGGATCTCTCACCTCGGCTTCTCCATCCCTCCCGTCATTTTGGGTCTGCTATGTGAAACCAATGAATCCGCTCTTATTTTCTCATGTGGATTACTGAATTTGCATCTCCTGACATCCACACCATGCACAGCCTGGGAGACGTGGTTCCTCAGTCAGCAGAAAAACCTCCAGGTCGTGTCACGTATGTGGAGACGAGCAGGAGGGTGCCCTTAGGGTGCCGGGTTTCATCTCCGTAAATCCTGACGACACCGACGACTCTCGGAACTGACAAACTGTCGGCGCTGTCAGCTTCCATAATCACTGACTCCACGCTGCTATGATCACTGTTATTCTGGTGAAGCTCTGCCTTTTGGGAACATGTCATTGTGCAGGTATGTGCACTTGGAAACACGCACCTGTCCCCCTCTTCATTTTAGGGTTAATTGTGAATAGGCCTGTGTTGAAAAAATCGATTTTCTGATTCTAAATCGATTCTCATATTAATTCCTAAAAATCGATTTGTATGTCTAAAGATCGTTTTTTTTTTTTTATTACATTTTTTTTTTTTTTTCCATCATTACATTTTTGCTTGGTGAACTTTAATCCCAGTAGTCCCAGTCGTTTTGAAAACTCCTGAACTAAATGAACTTTTCTTTAGAGAAAATGCTGGACATTTAAACTTAAATTTCTAAATGTTAAGGCGCTGACACACCAAGCCAAAAATCGGCCGTCGGGCCGTCGTTGAGCGTCGGTGCTCTTCTGTCGGGCTAGTTTCCCCGGTGTGTCCCGCACGTCGCCACAGGTCGGGCGCCCGTCAGGACCTTTTCAGCCGATTCGACATGTTGAATCGGCGTCGGCCGTCGGTCAAACAGCTCACTCTGTGATTGGCTGTTCAGGTAGCGAATCAGTGCACGAGAAGAGAAACGGAAGTGACGAAAGTAAACAAACGGCGAAGGATAAGAGGACCATGGATGTATTATATTAGAAGAGGACACACAGGCTGTATCAGAATTCGGATCCCCAACCTGGGCTCAGTTTATCCAAATAACGGCTGTTAAGAAATTTGATCCGATGTTTCGGGGATCAGAAGAGCCGCCGGCCCCGGGCGCACCAGCAGCTCAAGGCCAGTGACGTGATCGCTGGGTCAAACTGCCTTCGTCCTGGGGAGAAACCTGCAGCTCTTTGGAGCATTACCGCTGGCTGAAATAAATCATTTAGGAAGATAAATGTTGGTTTAATAGATTAAATCTAACAGTTGTAGCTGCCACATTAGTTTGTCTGAATATAAAGTGAAGCTTCATGTTTTTACTAGATAGATAGAACTTTATTCATCTATCTAGTAAAAAAAGAAAACATGAAGCTTCACTTTATATTCAGACAAAACTACAAACTACAGTCAAAACAAAGCTACAACTGTCAGATATATATATATATATATATATATATATATATATATATATATATATATATATATATATATATATATATATATATATAATCTCCAGAAGTTGTAAAAATATATCAGGGGGGATGGTGGATTTTATCATATGGGGACAGATAATTTGTGCTGATTACAAATAATATAATATATTACAAATGATAGCAGTGACCAAAACAGCTGCAGAAATACTGCAGGAATGACATAGCAGCAGTTAAATGCATCACTGGAAAAAAAACAACCATTTTCACCTGTTTCAAGTAGATTTTCACTTAAAATAAGTAGAAAAATCTGTCAGTGGAACAAGATTTTATTGCTTGTAATGAGAAGATAAATCTTGTCCCATTGGCAGATTTTTCCTATTTATTTCAAGTGAAAATTTACTTGAAACAGCTGAAAATTGTCAACTAAGTTATTTTTCTGGTGTTATTTTTCTCGTGATGACTCTAAATGTTGAAATAGCAGTAAAACCACATTCTTTGATGAAATGACATAAGGGATGGAAAGGAGGGATGGCAGTTTTACAGGGGGGGATGATTTGGACCGTTTTTATTTCAGGGGGGATGCCATCCCCCCTCAACTCCAGTACTGTCTGTCCCCCTCTTGATTTTAGGGTTAATTGTGAAATTGGTTTAATTAACCGTACAAATTGTTACAGATTACTTTTGTAATACTGTATTAGACCCGGTCTTTGTACGTTTTGACCGTATAGAAACGTAATTCTTGCCATTGTAAGAATGAGATGAACCTGCTGGATCTACTGCCCTTACTTTTTAACAACTTGTGCTTTTTATCATTTTACCTCTTTCTTATCATTTTATTTCATTTTATTTGTTATTTACTGTTTAATTGTGTCTTGCTGCTTTTAATGTTGATGTAAAGCACTTTGAATTACCTTGTGTTGAATTGTGCTATACAAATAAATTTGCCTCGGGTCTTTGAAACCAAATTATCTGTGAATCATTAACTGGATTGTTGCTTCGGGGTTAAATCAGGAAAACACTGTGATGGCTGTGATTTTTAACCTTTTCGTTTTGACTTGTATTTGTTTTTACATTTAACAGAAGTATTATAAATATAATAGTATGATAATAGCTTTGGGTTTTACTCTCGGATTTACATCCATTCCTGTATTTCAGGCAGTCATGGCATTTAAAAGAAAAAAGAGATGGCATGGGAAGAATTTAGGGTGAGTATGGAGGTTCAAAAAATGTTTTTTCAGTCGGGTGTTTGTGAACATGATTCAGTAAATAGCAGCAGCCGTGAAAGGCTGAGCCTTTGACAAATGGAGACGGGAGGAGGAAAATCACTCAAATGTTTAAAAACAGTTTTCTTCAAAGAAAAAAGGTTGAGAATGCAAATTTCTTCCTTCCATGCTGAATTACGATATCAAACCATTTAAAAAATCTGGAGGAATTTCAGACCATAAAGGGCTGGGGAGAAGGCCTGTGCAGAAGATACCAGATCCCTTGGATGGCATTGCATCAAGAACTGTTATTAATACCTGACTGCATGTGCAAAGGGTTAGTCATGCACGACAACATGGGCAACATTTACTCGTTTTACTTGAAATGTGGGTGGAAGTCCGACCGAGTGAGCTCCTTCAGCTAATACTGATTGACGGCATCAGAAATACATTTGTGTGTTGAGAGAGAGGTCAGCCTCCAATTTTGTAATTGGCAGAGAGACTGAGTTATCTATTTTGGATATTATCCTGTAGAGTTTCGATAGTAATTTTGGGGTGTTGAGTTTATACTTTTTACTTATTATGGACTTAAGTTGTTGGTATTGTTGTTGGAGGTAAAAATACGGATGAGGAAACAGTAAAATTCTGCTTTCATGATGAGTTTGCTGTTTCAGGCAGCAGGTTATACACCCCAATAAAGAGTTAGAACAACAATAAGTTAACAATTAGTTGTCTTTTACAGGTAAAGATTACAAAATAAAAGCATGTGCTCTTTCAGCTCTTTTGAAGATGCACAACAGTGAAACATGGATGTACTTTTCTTACAAGTTTGGTACCGTACTTCTACACATGGATTTGTGGATTTAGTCAGATTAATGATGTACACAGTCCAGAAAAATAAAAAGATACCTATTCTAGGAATGGGTGATATTTTACCGTTCACAATAAACCGTCAAAAAAATTCCCCACGGTAAGAATTTGTATCTCGAGGTTAAAACGATAAATTCCCGTTGAAGACGTTTTAAGGAAGGAAGGAAGGAAGGAAGGAAGGAAGGAAGGAAGGAAGGAAGGAAGGAAGGAAGGAAGGAAGGAAGGAAGGAAGGAAGGAAGGAAGGAAGGAAGGAAGGAAGGAAGGAAGGAAGGAAGGAAGGAAGGAAGGAAGGAAGGAAGGAAGGAAGGAAGGAAGGAAGGAAGGAAGGAAGGAAGGAAGGAAGGAAGGAAGGAAGGAAGGAAGGAAGGAAGGAAGGAAGGAGGGAATTAACCAACAAGAAAGAAAGAAAGAAAGAAAGAATCCCATTGATGACTTTTTTGTGTAACAAACATGACGGATCTGAGAGCGAGATAGATTTATAGTTAAAAAGATGGAGTTGAATTGGTATTTTTTTTATCATTATCTGGATAAATGCCAGAAATAATCGTGAAAATTTTTTAGTCCATACCGCCCAGCCCTAACCTATTCATGGTATGATACCATCAGGGGTCCAAATGTATTTTGAAGCAGAAGCAGACCTAAAAAATGGATGTTTTCTTGTTGAGCTCCCAGGACTCTGAGGTGTTATGGCTCCCACTGAGCACTAGATCTTAACATCATAAAAGTCTGTCTGGGATTATATAAAGAGAGAGGATTTTAGACCCCATAGAGGTAGATCCGGTGTTTGTTCTCAAAGATGTTTGGTCGACTAACCACCAGCTGACTTTCTTCAAAAGGTCTGGACTCT
The DNA here is from genome assembly GCF_033807715.1 of Cololabis saira. Lineage (NCBI taxonomy): Eukaryota > Metazoa > Chordata > Actinopteri > Beloniformes > Belonidae > Cololabis > Cololabis saira. The sequence goes on along the minus strand of NC_084597.1, from coordinate 4,168,045 downwards.
GTGGTTGCCAAGTCTCAAGCTCCCTTAACTCCTCTTTCACAATTTATGATGAATCCTGGCATCTTTAAATTTGCCCTCATGTGAAGAGAAAAAAAATCCATTGATAACCAGTTTTTTTTTTGTTTCAGCAAACTCCCTAGATGTTTTCTCTGCTAATAATTCGACCCTTCTGAAACAGATCTTTCCCTCTAGTGTATCTCTCCTTTGCCTTGAACAGGCTGTGTGCTGCAAAATGTGCTGCAATTCGGTCCCGAATTTCCCGCGCTGTCCTGCGGATGTGACGTCACATGACGCTGCATTCACGTTCTCCCCGTTCTCCCGTACCGGCTTCACTGTTGGCTGCAGTACCCCCAACGGCCGTCGTGGTGAAGGGTGGCGCTAGAGAGTCTCATTTCTTAAAAGGAGCCTCAAACCGTGTCCACACTGCATGCGACGCGAGCGAGCGTCAGCGTCAAAAACAGTTCCATTGCTTTATTTTTTTATAGCACTGTCTACACTGGTTGCGAGCGACGATGCAGCGCGATGCGGCGCGCCGTTATTTGATAATTTCTCGTGTCCTCTGCTTTTTCCCCACATCCCAGTAATGATCTGACATGCTGACATGTTTGCTGCATTTAACACCACACGCCGGTCACTCCACGCTGTTCGCTATTTGATTGTGTCACCACACGCTGTTATTAATTGTTCGTTTTTTTCCCCACTTATTCCACCGAATAATAAGCTTGTTTTCTGTTTAGAAAGTACAAACGTAGGAAGATTACAAGTAATCACCATCTTTTACTTGTCCCTTTACTCTTTTAGGAGTAATTTTAGGAGTTTCTTTCAGGAGCGCACGGGCGGGTGAATAAAGGCTGATTTATGGTTCCGCGTAAAATCGACGGCGTAGCCTACGGCGTAGGGTACGCGGCGACGCGCACCGTTCGGTGAGTGTAACGCGGAACCATAAATCAGCCTTTTAAAAGGCGAGTCTCAGCTGTCAATCAAAAGAACGTGGTAGAACGTGGGGCCGATAACAGGTTCAGTGTGGACAGAGCGCGTCCGATTCCACGCAGTGCGACGCAACAGTCGGACGCTCGCATGCAGTTAGGACAGGCTGTCATACTCCTTTAAAATGTTATATTTATCCAGTGATTTTCACTAGAAAGTTGTTTTCCATCAAACTTCACCAGTTTTAGAGTTGTGTTTTTTCCCCACTGAACTTACCTCGCCTGCTCCAAAATATCTATACAGTCAGACTGCTGTGAAGTGTGCTGATTAAAACATGACAATGCGTTAAGTGATGCCCATGAGCAACCCGCAAAATTGAGAGCGCAATTTACTCAGATTTTTATTGCCTTTATTTATTTTTCACCCACTCCCACTTGCCGGGCTCCATATAAAACATGTGATGCATTCAAGAACCCAACAATAGGTGATAATTTTATGAATTTTCTTCAATAAGAGAACAATTTTAAAGAGTATTCAGTTTTGAGTAATGCATTTCTGTATCATTATTCGTCATCTACAAATAATCACTCTGTGAAAGTTAATTGGGTTTGGAGCCTTTATTGGAAATGAGCAATTCATTTCTATCAGACGGGGCAGTAAGTCTCTTGTATGTTGCTGGAGCCAGTCCAGCCTTCCTTTCTTGGCTGATGGAGATGTGATGCACTACACGTCAGGGACATGTTGTTAGGGATGGGCGGTATGGACTAAAAAATGTATCACGATAATTTCTGGCATTTATCCCGATAACGATAAAAATGACGATAAGAAAAATATCAATTCAACTCCACCTTTGTAACTATAAATCTATCACCATCTTTCTTTCTTTCTTTCTTTCTTTCTTTCTTTCTTTCTTTCTTTCTTTCTTTCTTTCTTTCTTTCTTTCTTTCTTTCTTTCTTTCTTTCTTTCTTTCTTTCTTTCTTTCTGGCTCATTTCTTTCTTTCTTTCTTTCTTTCTTTCTTTCTTTCTGGCTCCTTTCTTTCTTTCTTTCTTTCTTTCTTTCTTTCTTTCTGGCTCCTTTCTTTCTTTCTTTCTTTCTTTCTTTCTTTCTGGCTCATTTCTTTCTTTCTTTCTTTCTTTCTTTCTTTCTGGCTCCTTTCTTTCTTTCTTTTTTCTTTCTTTCTGGCTCATTTCTTTCTTTCTTTCTTTCTTTCTTTCTGGCTCATTTCTTTCTTTCTTTCTTTCTTTCTTTCTTGCTTTCTGGATCATTTCTTTCTTTCTTTCTTTCTTTCTTTCTTTCTTTCTTTCTTTCTGGCTCATTTCTTTCTTTCTTTCTTTCTTTTTTCTTTCTTTCTGGCTCATTTCTTTCTTTCTTTCTTTCTTGCTTTCTGGATCATTTCTTTCTTTCTTTCTTTCTTTCTTTCTTTCTTTCTTTCTGGCTCATTTCTTTCTTTCTTTCTTTCTTTTTTCTTTCTTTCTGGCTCATTTCTTTCTTTCTTTCTTTCTGGCTCATTTCTTTCTTTCTTTCTTTCTGGCTCATTTCTTTCTTTCTTTCTGGCTCATTTCTTTCTTTCTTTCTTTCTTTCTTTCTTTCTTTCTTTCTTTCTTTCTTTCTTTCTTTCTTTCTTTCTTTCTTTCTTTCTTTCTTTCTTTCTTTCTTTCTTTCTTTCTTTCTTTCTTTCTTTCTTTCTTTCTTTCTTTCTTTGTTCCTTCCTTCCTTCTTTCCTTCCTTCCATAAATCGTGGGGAATTTTTTTGACGGTTTATCGTGAACGGTAAAATATCACCCATTCCTACCCAAAGCATTTATTTCTTTGGGATAAGCAGAAAGAGAAGAGTAGGAAACCATAGTAACGGATGTATAATAAAGACTGTGCTTGATACCCACACTTTTTGGGTTTGCAGAGTCGGTAGCCCCCCACTGTGCCGAACCAGGGCTGTCCTTGATGGGGAAAGACATCTCCTAGCGAGCGTGAAGGGTGGTTAGTCATTAACCAGCGGTCTGGGGCACATCTTCAGTCTCCTTAACAAAATCAGTCACGATAGGAATAAGAATCCTCTGATGTCGAAGTGTATAAAGACTCAAAGACACTTATCAGTGATCCAGCGCTTATAGCAGTTTCTGTTTTTGAGCCCTATTCCCACTGACAGACTTTATAAAGGATAAGAGTCCTGTGCACCTCGTGGGAAGAGTGACACCGTGTTCCAGAGGAGGATTCGTGAGAATAAGGAGCAGTTTTACAAATAATGGATTCAGCTAAATTATGGGAATACTTTTACCTGCTAACACAGTGGAAGGCATGTTGAGTGGAACTGGTTATGCTGGTTGATGGAGGGAGTCAGGAAGAAGAGAGCACAACAGACACAAAAGATAACTGTAAACTCTAAAGTTTTGCATATCAGAAAATTAAAAAAAACAAATCATCTGGGGCCACAAAAAACTACGGACCCCTAGTGGTCTGTGGTGTAATTGCAAGGGGTCTGTGGGTCCATGATAATAAAATATATATATATTTTAAAAAGATCCTTTGACATTTATAGAAATAAATTATTATTTTACTCAAATGTGACTGAGACCTTTATCTTCCTAAACTACAGAGGGTCACATGACCTTCTTTTACTCTTTACAAGTGGAATTCCTTGTATTTTAATAAGAAATCTTGTTTGCATTGATGAAGTTACTGCAGGAAACTGTTCATACCAACTTAACACCATCTGCATCCTTTTCAAATTAAGAGCCCACTAGGAGTTTAAGATGTTTTTATTGTGAAATATTTGCAGGAAGCTGTTGGGGGAACGCTCATTAACTTGCAAAGTTCAAGTTAGCACTTGAAATTGTGATAATGTTAAAAAAACTAAAACACACCTGTATCATGTTGCAACTTAAAGAAAAGTCTCTTGGAGCCATGACCCAAACCAAACAGGAAGTCGGCCATTTTGAATTAATCGTGTCATTTTGGCGAAATGTATGCCATTACTTTGGCAGTTAATACGGCCCGAACCGTAATGTGCACCCAAGTGTGTTATACATCAAAATGTGCGTCTCCATCCTGGGACGACGCGGATTACTTTTCTCAGTAAAAAGCGTTACCGCGGCGACGATAGATGCCAAAAAGCCCAACCCCCCCTTCATCTGATTTTGAACGGGTTGTGATAAAGACATGTGGGTGGTGTCATCGGACTCGGTATTGAGTACTTGACCTTTATTGGCCTGAATTAGCCCCGCCCCTCCTTCTGATTGGTCGATATTTGATAGATCCTACTTTCTGCCATAACTTTTGAATGGCATGACATACATAGTCGTGGGTGGTTTCATCGGACATGGTTTTGAGTACTTGAACATAATTGCTGCAAATTAGCCCCGCCCCTTCATCTGATTGGTCCATATTTGATAGTTCCTACTTTCTGCCATAACTTTTGAAGTGAAGTGACTTTTGAGAGACTCGTGGCTGGTTTCATCCGCTAAATTTCCAGTCCTGAAGAATCTACATGCAAGTCATACAAGCTTCCACTGAAGCCTGAACGTGCAGAAGGGTGCGAGGGCCCGTTCATCACTGCTTGCAGCTTTAATTTACCGTTGGTTTTGGGATGAAATGTATTCCTGTGATTCTCTCTGGGTAACTGGTGTCACTTTTTAAGCATTTTAAGATAAATAAATAAAAGCTTTCGTGGTTGTAGCTATGGGTTGTAGCTGCTGCCGAGCCGACTTTGTTTTGGAAGTACGGATCAGATTTCTGTCAGTTTGGGGATAAAAATACGCTGCACCCTCATGACACTACAAGTGTTCCTTTTACCAATACAACGTTTAAAAAAAATAATCCAGTGATTTAAATGTTGATACCATGCAAGTAAAAACTTTTTCCATTGATGTGAATGAGAGAGACGGCTGTTTCGTCCCACTGGATAAACCGGATGCAGCAACGGAGGATGCTGTTGTTTGATGTTTGTGGCTGACAAAACGGTCAATTCTGCCGCCGTCTTGGTTACATATCAAGATATTCCCAAACTGAAGCAATTAAGAAAGCACTGGAACTCCAATCTTTAGCATTTACATAATTTGAACAGCTGCTTATAACGCTGACGCTTTAACAGCACTTAGGCTCATTTTCATTACAACCTTTGTAAGCAAAAAAAAGACCATTCAAGTGGTGTTAATCACACTGGTACAGATTGGAGTGTTAATGACATCACAGATGGACTGAATTACTTCCTGCTGTCTGTCATATTACCGTTAGCATCCTGCTCAAATGGACAGCCATTAATTTGTCAAGGCATTTGTGTGTTTGAGTGATATAATGTGTGTTGATGAAAGCACAGATTGCTAGAAAAGTGTTACCCCTCGTTCACACTGAAAGAGTCACGGGCGTCCCGACGCCAGCATCTCGCCGCTTGGTGCGTTCACACTGAAAGCGTCAGTGCCTGCAGCGGGGCGGCGGTGGGCGTGGTTTCAAGCTGCGCTGCAGAACTGAAGGGAACAGTGGGAACAGCCTACACATATAACTACACATCTTAATTTTCATATTTCACCATAGATCTCACTTTGGGACACCTTTATATTTTAGCGTTATTTCCGCGTAGATAAGAGTGAGTTTGATGCTCCTTTAACAAGTTTGGTCCGCGGATCAACATCAACCCAGCGAGCACTTGCGCCCTGTGGCTGATTTATGGTTCCGCGTCACACCAACGCAGAACCTACGGCGTAGGATACGCGGCGACGCACACCGCACCGCGTCCCTACGCCGTCAGCTACGCCGTCGATTTAACGCAGAACCATAATTCAGGCGATGCTGCAGTCTGTCTGCGCTGATACAGACACACCGGGTCGGAGCGGATTTAGTCATGATGTTTAACCTGAGTTTTGTGATTAATAAGCACGGGTTTTAATTATTTTTCGTTGGATCAATGTAGCAAATAAAATCGTTGGGACCATCCAGCTCCTCACCCATCAGATATGTGTTTCACGTGATCAGTTCAGGTAAAACGGCAGTCAAACCAGCAAAATGTCATTTTGCTGGATGAAATATATTAATTCCTGATAGAATAAGTTTATTAGTGCACAGCTCTGCTCCTGTACGCATGTGAATCAGTGTACGTTTGTGTCTACATGAAAGTACAATCTGCATTGAGAGTTCTCGCTTCGGGAATCCCGGTGTGTGATTGGACGACGCCTCGGCGTCGCCGCTGCTCATTTGCATAAAGTTCAGATTTTTCAACTTTCAAATTGACGCGCCGCGCCTGCCGCCCGACGCTCCTGCCGCTCCCGCCGGTCCCGCCGCCCCCGCCGCCTCTTGACGCCCGTTTTTCATAGACAATGAATGGCAGCCAGACGCCTATGACGCCCGTGACGCTTTCAGTGTGAACGCAGGGTTAGCCTATCATGTGAATCATGAATCTAATTGCAAAACATGGCATTATTGTTTGCTCTCATTATTTTTCATAGGTCATCACAAGTGAGATTGTGTTAATGTGTCTGTGTCATAAAATCTGGTAACTCATAATATTGTAGTGAAATTATATGTTCACATGAAATAATTAGATTCGTCATGGCTCTATCTGATTATGTCTTACTCAGAATAATAACTGTATTAGCTTATATACTACTAATGTAAATATTCAATTTTAGTTCAAGTTTAGTCTGTCTTTTTAATAACGGTGGATTGTTTATTTATGTTTTTTTATTATTGGCATGCCAAGTAGTGGCATGACCTGGTTTTGACCATACACTCACAAGATAAAACGACACATTATAAACACCATATAAGGTTTCTTTTACTACCCTTGTTATTATTTTAATATAATTCCAACAAAGTAGATTTATTTTATATGCTTATATGGTGTTTATATTGTATTTTTTTCATCTGGAAGTGTATACTTAGCCTATATATTTCATTTATCTGGCTATATTTTACTATATCTACAAATGTGTTGCTTTTACCATCAGTGTATAAGTATCTGTATATACAGACCTGAAGAGTCAAAAGGTTTACATAGATATTGACATTTGATACAGTAGCAACACTTACACCAGCTGTAGTAGTTTCAGGATAATTGTTTTTGTAAAACACACTGACATAGGTGTTGACAAAAGTGCATACCTGGAGGTGATGAACGTCTTTACATCCTTCAACCATCTCTTGTCCAAGACGACGGCTACAAGGGCTTGTAGTGAGTGAACGCCGGGCCAATGTTTATTCTCCACCGGGCATTTAGCTTGTTACTCTCCCGCTTTCTTTTTTTTCACCTCCTCCGCTCCGTTAAAACTTTTATTTTCTTCGTTTTTTTCACTGCTTCGGCCATGATACCAGCTCCGCGTTCAGCTCACCACCAGTTCTCCTGAGCTCTGCGCTCCACGCCCCGCCCATTTTCGTCTCGACTGCGAATCGGGAAGGAGGAGGAAGTGACGTATGCCGTAAAGCAGTCAAAGCCGTAAAAACTTGTAGTTTTTTAGTGTAGCAGGGTTCCTACCATGCTCCTCAAAGTTACATAGTGCCAGTGAAGGAGATACAGACCCCTCAGACCATGACAGAGGTTCATTAAACCTGTTTGAAGTTGATGTTCCATCACAATGATGATGATGAAATATTATATCAAGGTGGAAAAGTTACATAGTGCTGCTTTAAGGTAATTAAGACTCTTAATCAGTCACGGTCTCATTTAAACAACATTTTAATTGTGTAAATGTTTAATATTGGTGGGCATTTAAGTACATCTGATGTTTTTTTTATTAGTCAATATATCTTTTTGAGTTTTTTTGCTCTGTTTTCTATACTGGGCAATGCATGACGTATACTATGGCAAAATTAACTGCATACATTATTCCACACAAACCTTTTTTTCCTCAAGACAGTATGGGTTAGGGTTAGTGGTCTTTGTACGTTTTGACCGTATAGAAACGTAATTCTGGTCAGTTGTGTGAAATAAGACCTGGAAACAGGCGTTGTGGCATAGAATTGTCAAATTGGTTTAATTCACCGTACAAATTGTTACAGATTACTTTTGTAATACTGTATTTGACCCGGTCTTTGCACGTTTTGACCGTATAAAAAATGTAATTCTTGCCATTGTAAAAATGAGATGAACCTGCTGGATCTACTGCGCTTACTTTTTAACAACTTGTGCTTTTTATTATTTTACCTCTTTTCTTATCATTTTATTTCATATATATTTGTTATTTACTGTTTAATTGTGTCTTGCCGCTTTTAATGTTGATGTAAAGCACTTTGAATTACCTTGTGTTGAATTGTGTTATACAAATAAACTTGCCTTGCCTAGTGCATGAAAAATACTCCAAACAGTGCATTTTTACTGCGATTATACATTATACAACTAAATATTCAGTTGGTTAATTAATGTTTTGGAAAATGCAGTTGCAATAATATTTCTTCAGCTGGAGCTGGTAGTATAGGAACCAGATCTGAACGTGTGAAGTTCTCTGTGATCTGTGGAAATAATTAATTTCACTGTGTAATGTCTATTGTGACATTTCTTAGGCTTGTCCTTGCACTCGTTTCTGAAGCAAGGCTGATATCCTTCGTGGGTGTACGCCAGCTTCAGTCACAGCTGCACCGTTTTTCTGCACTCATTCATGCATATATACACATTAATAATGATGCTTTTTATGAATTACAAGTAGACCTTGAGGCCATACACCTATACCCCACTAATATCTGGCTTGCTGCCCGGTTATAAAGCACAGAGTACAAAAGACAAGGACACACACACATATTGCATTCTTTTATCTTAAAATAGCATGCTTACCTGGCACATTCATCTACATAACAATCATAAGCTAAAGAGAAATGCAACAACCTTAAAAACTATACGTTAGCTTACCTCCATCATGCATGTAATTGTTTTAATTAAGGAAAGAGTGTGTTCTCGGTTAGCTGATGAAACACTTTTGATTTCACTTGAGCTGTCATTATTGTGCATCATCAGTGCTATTTAAAACTGTGAGAAAAAAAAGGTCCAAGGTAATTTTGACATCAGCTTGATAAGCTCTTTTTTTTTTTTAAACACAGTAACAGATGGAGAGCGAGCAGACAAAACTTTATCTCCTGTCAAGGTGACAGATTAAGGAGGATATTTTTAATACACAGATGATACTTATAGAGCTTCATGACCACCAGTTTTCACAGAATGGAACATTACGGATTTGAGTTGTTTAAGGCCCCGTTTACACGGAGCAAAAATGGAGGTGTTTTCATGCGTTTTGTTTGTTCGTTTACACAAAAACGGAGCTCTCCAAAGTCTCCAAAAACGATCATTTCTGAAAACTCCGGCCAAAGTGGAGATTTTCAAAAACTCTGTTTTCACGTTTGCTTGTAAACGGAGGGAAACAGAGATTTAGGCTTCAGAACGTCACATTATGCAACAGAAACGTCACCAGCGTCATGAGTGCGACCTGTGTTTACAATTAGTTTGTAACCGTCAATATTTTCTTGTATTTTACCTGTTTTATATTCTAAAGTCACACTTAAAAGTAACTCCACTTCTCTGTCACTCCAAACCAAAGACTCTCGTCCTGTCTTGGAAGTAACTGGCAGTCATGGCTGATTTATGGTTCCGCGTTACACCAACGCAGAGCTACGGCGTAGGTTACGCGGCGACGCCCACCGTACGTAGGCTACGCCGTCGATTTAACGCGGAACCATATTATTCAGGCTTCACACGTGTCATTTGTTGACGTTTTTTTCCAGGATTCTGATTGGCTAGCATGACTTTATCTTCTCGTTACACTGCCCCCTGCAGGTTTGGCTGCTCATAGCACCTTAACAGCGTATTTATCTGGGTTTGTGTAAATGAAGAGATTTTTCAAAACTTAGAGGGGGAAATATCCATTTTTGTAAATACCCGGCTATGTGTAAACGTGGCCTAAGAAAGAAATAGAAAGATAAACAATAACCACGGTTACATGATGTTTTTTAATTCAGAATTAAATAATTCAGAATTGAACTATTTTCCTTGGAGTTTACATGGAAATAGTAATTCCGAATTGAGGTTTACATGGAAAACACGTTTGATCGGCTTTCTCCAATTCCTCTACAGGTCTGGGGGTTGGAAAGGTTCTGATTGGATAGGGGGGCGGACCGGAAGTTACGACTACTGGAAGAAAAACAAACTTACTCGATTAGCAACAACATGATGGCAACACATCCTGCCATCTGTTCTTTTAATTATTTACAGGTCCTCTAAGCTATTTATTAAATAAATCGTATCTGCTCTTGACCACCGTTTACTGCGTGCTGCAAAAGACTCGAAAATAAGTATGCATGGCATTCATACAACAAGAGGTGCCTAATACCTTTGCACAGCCCTGTATTCATTCATGGTACAGTGGAGATGGGAGAAGAGCTCAAATCCTAAGTTAGGCTGATGTTTACATCTTAATTTTTGTAAATGATGTCATAAATGCATCTGTTAATTTCTCTTGTAGCAGTATATGTTCTCTCTTTTCTTTTCATTTCAAATTGAGAAAATTACTAAGTTTTGTCTATTATTTAATGTGTCGGTCATTGCAGGGCCATGTGCTCTCTTTTTTCTTTGGTTTAGTTTTTATATTTCCTCATTTTGGAGACTGAAGCGATGCACTCTGAAAGAAAGGGCCTGGAAACTGTTTCTTCTTCTGCACGGATACTTAGCCTGGCCAAGCCAGTCATCCTTTTCCTTTTCCTCTTCAGTACAGAGAATTAGTCTGATTCCTTTGGATTCGTGAGAGGATAAGTGTCTCTGGATGTGATGGGACAGTCAAAAGACCAATCAGAAATGTGAGAACCACAATAGTGACGACAGAAGATATACAAAATGGAATAAATCGTTGGTTTTGCAGTAAAAACCTGTTGATCCAAGGCAGGCCAGCTGACAGTCCTGTTAGGGCCCGGGACAAAATAATCAAAGATGGGCCCCCCAGCGCCCGGATCTCTCCTTCTCCCTCTTCCTCTCCTCTCCCTCTGCTCTTCAGGTTTTTATACAAGCTAATGAACGTTAACATTAGAGCTAGCCAGTTAGGTTAAGTTACAAGGTTGGTAAACGTTGGCTGCTGTTTCTTACCTTGCTCTACGCTGACTTTATTAATTCCAGCTTCACCGTCACCACCTTTTTAAAATATTTGTGTAGAGAATCTCTGAGGCCTCTATTTTCTTCTTCTCTTCTCTCTTCTTTTCTTAGCACCGGACTTGTGCTGACCGGACATTTTGACCATTCTAATGGTTGAATTAAATGATAACGTCAAATTTTGATCAGCGGCCAAACCATTTTTGTGTTGGGGGTTCTTGACCACAAGGACAATTAGGAAGAAAACAAATAACAAGCTTTTATGTAACTCAAATGCTATATATTTTTTCCACAAATAGGCATATTTGGAAACATTTTGATGAGAATAAAAAAATAAATAAAAAAAAAATCAGTTCTGGGCCCCCCCCCCTACCCTGGGCCTGGGACAACAGACCCGTTTGTCCCCCCCTATCGGCGGGCGTGATCCAAGGTGTCACTAGCAATTCTGCAGCCATCTTGATTGTTTTGAATAGTGGCTCTTGGACGCTCCTGTATGAGTGATTGCACACAGCCTTTCTCCTGTTCCTCTGCATTGGGTTTGGTACATTCTGTGCTGGTGAAACAAAGTCAATGGGGATGACTGGCCAGACAAACAGGATCTGTTTGCACTAATTTGAATAATTGATAATATGTTGAGTTTGGGACTGTTTTGCAAACAGACATGCAAATTATTAAATAACATAACAATAACTGGGGGGGGGGGGGGTTTCCAAAGAAATGCCCTGTGATGGACTGGTGACATGTCCAGGGATTTGCTCCAGCAGACCCTGTGACCCTGAACAGGAATAGGTCGGCATAAATGATAGATGGATGGAATTAAAAAGGGGAATTTGAAAGGTGTCACAATGGTTTGACTCTTTAATCGTATCCCTGCATTGATGTCTTTTAAGCCATGTTGCGAGTTAATATTGAACCCCGTCTCTTTCTGCTGGAGAGTCTGCTTTCTCACGCTGCACCTGAAAGCCTCTGGAACTATTGAACACAGCTCATGTAACCCTCCCCTGTCACCCGTGTCCTCTGACCCAGAGTCAGCAGGTTAATAACCAACTGCACCCAAAGCCATTTGTCATTTGCTACCTGCCACTGATAGGAGATGTCAGCGGATGTCTGTGCCCTTGTCCCTCCACCACATGACAAATACTGTATCAAGCTTTGCAATCTGAGACTCCCTGAGGCTTCTTAGTACTCCTCTACTGAACAACCACTCCCTCTGGATGGCATTAGATTCTTGTGCCGTGATCCGTAGCGAGATAAACCGGCGATCCCGCTGCTGTTTTTCATCTCCTTTATCTATTGCCCCATAAATTTGCAATTTTGTGCATTTTTCCCTCCTTTTTGTTCAGTTTTCCACCATTCTCTCCTTTGCTCTTAAGTGTTTTTGGCTTTGCTTTGATGTTTGACGCTCAGTGCAATCACTGGCCTGGAGCTGATGTTTTCATACTGGAGGAAACCAGTGTGGTTTATGCAGAGAAAAAGACGACATTGAAGGATGAGACAATATTTGCTCAACCACTCTTGACAAAAACATTTTCAGCATTCCAGCCTCTCTGACTCGCAGTCCTTCCTTTTTATTTTGTCTTTCTTGGGTTAGTGTACACTAGGGGTGGGCAAAAATATCGATATGGCAATATATCGCGATACGTTTCCAGCTGATTCAATATCGATATTCAAAATTTGAATATCGATTTTATTATTTCTTTTATATTTTTTATCCCTGATTTTTTTTTTCCCATTATATCACCCAGTGCTCCTACCTAGGTGACAGTCCTGGGCATTGTCACTCTCTACCAACCCCGGGAGTTCCTGCACTGAGCTCAGGTTTTATTTCACGTTTTATTTCATTTTATAATTTATTTTTTATATAACACAATTGCCTGTCCTTAAAAAATGAAGAATAATGGACAGAGGTTTATTTATTTATGGATTTATATCTATACTGACTGATCACTGTGCCTGCCCTTGGTTTTAGTACCCATTTTTCTTGTGTTTATTATCATTTGCCACATGATTAAAGCAACCTCATACTAAATTTAATGTTAATTTCATATGATGTAAATAATATGAAAAACATATACAAATATGTTGTAACTTTAGCTTGTATAGTTATAATAAAACATTGTTTTGACTCAGTTTGTCCCATGAATTGTCACTATAATCTGATGAACGTGCAACTCGGATTTTAAGATCCATAAAGCTTTTTACAGTTTTCAGCAAACTTTATATATCGCAATATATCGCAAAATTTGGATATCGCAAAATTTGGATATCGCAATATCGTATCGTGACTCAGGTATCGTGATGTGTATTGTATCGTGAGGTACTTGGCAATACCCACCCCTAGTCGCGATGGTTGAAAAATTTGTGATGCAGCAAAGGAATAAGATGGCTTAAAGTACATTTTTACTAAACCAGTTACAAAAGAGTGATGCAACTGTAACACAAATATGCAGCTATTTAAAAGTTCAAGGTTTGGAGTTGCAGGAAACTATTGTGCATGATTCATTCAAATGGTAAAGTTGTATCTCACGTAATGCATCTCATTACTCAGGTCTTTTCCCTTTTCAATATACTTGCTTCTTCAGAAAACTCATAAATGGGTTCCTGTTTGTCTTGTTTCTCCTTGTTTTTTCTCAGAGATGTCAGGAACAGGAGAGGATATTTCCCAGGTACACTGGAAGCAGCAGTGGTTGGAAAATGGGACGCTGTACTTTCACGTCTCCATAACCGAGTCTGAGCTTCAGCCACAGGCAACTCAACCCACATCCCGGGAACCGGCTCATGTGCTGCACGAACACATGCACCTGCTCCACATCTCCGTTATGGTAAGTTCTGCTCATAATGGTTATTACCATGTGGTTGGAGCTGTACTGCATGCTTTAGGTGTGCATTAGTGTTGCCTTTTTTCATTCATGTGATGATGCAGCCAGACGTCTAAGAGTTGTCTTCTTTCTGCAATGTCACAGTTGTGGTAAGATTTTAAGTTGTGCCTTTGCAGACAGTGGCTAAATGTCGTAAAAGAGGTATGAACAGTTCACTTTTCACGGTTTTGCTGCTTCAGGGATTTGCATAGTGTTCTGCATTCTGATTGGCTAAACAGTCTCCCCGATTCTTCTTCACTTCCTGTGTGTCAATAACGTTACGGTTTAATATGTACTGTACATGGCACCATTCCCAGGTGTCTATGTCTTATGTTGTCAGTATGAATGGGGGGATGTTGGACCGGTTCCCCCTCCGTCTGGGGGCTCCGGCGGCGCCGGGGGCGCCCGTGGAGCTACGGTGGGGCCCTGGCCCGGCTCGGAGGGCCGGCCCCCATCAACTGGATGGCCGGTGGGGGAACGTGGGCGTCTTACCAGGGCCGGCTCTGCTGGTCCTGCCTCCTGGCTTCGGCCTCTGCTCCCCCTCCTTCCCCCCCTTACACGATGCATACGCACATAGAAGAAGGGGCGGGGGGTCCGGGTCGTGGGGGGCATTGTCCCGCGTGGCCCGGCACTCCCCGCCTCACGGTTTTAACAGCACTGTAGACACTGCACATTCAACACTTATTAAATACATTTGACAAGGACACGTAGTTCGGGAGGGGGGGGGGGTGGTGTAAAATTGATACCTGGTCCTCCCCCTCCCTGTTTTTATGGCTTTAATGACATGCACTCAACACCAGGGTCGGGAGGGGGTCCCACATCACCCACGTTCCCTCGCATTTGGGGGGCAGTTGTATTGAACAACAGACACGCGCATCATTGCACATATATTTATTGATATGCACAGACTAGTACACATTTAGGTCTGTAATGGAACGTGACTGTTGATATTTATAAGGGAAAAAATGAAAAAAAAAAAAAAAAAAAACGGCCCATAGCGCGAGGCCCCGTGCGGTGGCACAGTTCGCACACCCCTTGCAGCGGCCCTGCTCATCTGTACTGAAGAAACCTCCTAAACAATTACAAACTGGAATCTGTCATATAGATCTGATTTAAACCAACCTAGAGCTGTCCCTTTAATCCCAACAACATGCTCTAACCTGCAGTAAGATGGTGGATGATTTAACTCTATTGACGACTGAGGTAAGCTCAGTGAAGTCTACAGGAACAAAACAATCCTGGGTCAGGTAGAACCTAAGGAAGTAGCTAAAACTGAAGAAATGGCCACAGCCGCTAGGTCCTGATTGATATCTTCTCTAATTCTGATGATTTTACTGTTAAAGAAGTTCATAAAGTCTTCACATGTGAGAGCTGCAGGAATGCTGAACAGCTCGTCAGCCTGGCTACAGTGCTGAACATAAAACTTTGGATTATTTTTATTATCTTCTATCAACAATGAATAATAAGCTGTTCTAGCTTTGCAAAGGGCTTTTTTATTATAGACTATCTTTCTATGCACGATATAAATCTACAGACTTACATGAATACCACTGCCTTTCCAATTTCCAAATCGAGGTCAATTTCAAATTGGTCACTGCTGCCTCGTTATAAAGTCTGTACAATTCCATTACTGTGTTGCAGCAACTAATGTCAGTAGATACAAAAGGAGAAAAGTTCATGGCCTCTGCTTCTGACTCTTACTCATTTTACCATAAGTATACAGGACTGTCTCAGAAAATTAGAATATTGTGATAAAGTTCTTTATTTTCTGTAAGGGAATTAAAAAAACAAAAATATCATACATTCTGGATTCATTACAAATCAACTGAAATATTGCAAGCCTTTTATTATTTTAATATTGCTGATTATGGCTTACAGTTTAAGATTAAGATTCCCAGAATATTCTAATTTTTTGAGATAGGATATTTGAGTTTTCTTAAGCTGTAAGCCATGATCAGCAATATTATAATAATAAAAGGCTTGCAATATTTCAGTTGATTTGTAATGAATCAGTGGCGTCAATTCAGTCTTACTAAGGTACGGCAAGGTTACGAGTCACAGAACTTAACTAGAGTATCAATCAACACGTCCAGCAAATACTCATCACAGAAGTTTATGTAGTTTATCTGTGTGGTCAAGAAAATTGGAACTTTTTCAAATACAGTCTCGCTCACTGCAAAAACTCGAAATCTTACCAGGAATATTTGTCTTATTTCTAGTTAAAATGTCTCATTTTTAGTCAAAAAATCTCATTACACTTAAAACCAGAGTCATCACCAGAAAAATAACTTATTTGACCGTTTTCACCGGTTTCAAGTAAATTTTCACTTGAAATAAGTAGAAAAATCTGCCAGTGGAACAAGATTTATCTTCTTATTACAAGCAAAACAATCTTGTTCCACTGGCAGATTTTTCCACTAATTTTAAGTGAAAATCTACTTGAAACAGGTGAAAATGGTTGATTTTGAGTCTTGTCTTAAATGTAATGAGATTTTTTTTGACATTTTAACTAGAAATAAGACAAATATTCTTGTTAAGATTTTGAGTTTTTGCAGTGTAAAATAACTAGTGAAATCGATCATGTTGTTCTGATTTGCATTTGTAGTTATTCTATATGTATTAAGTAATAGAATAATCAATACAAATAGACACAGAGTAATTCCATAAATGTATTAAAAAAACAAACATTTACATTTTCCCTTGAAACCGAGGTGTGGCGGCTGCCGTACCTTCATACCCAACTGACGCCCCTGTAATGAATCCAGAATGTATGACATTTTTGCATTACAGAAAATAAAGGATTTTATCACAATATTCTAATTTTCTGAGACAGTCCTGTAAAAGTATTAATCCAGTTCTAGAGAAGTGAGGCTTCTGCTGGGGCTTGTGGTCACACATTAGCATCTAATAATGGACTTAAAGGAGCCGTCTGTAAGAAATGTCCAAAACTGGTACTGCAGTCACTTTCAAAATATTGTTGAGCGGCGTGTACCCTCCCCCTCCTCCCCCCGACCAGAGGTTGCCAGGTAGGCTGCAGAATGCAGCAGGAACGTAGGCTGCCATGGCTGCCATAATTAGAGCCGAGCTGGCAACCCGGATGCCGAAACAATACTGACTTGGTGATTGGGAGATAGGTGGAGGGTGGAGCTTCAGAAACAATACTGACTTGGTGATTGGGAGATAGGTGGAGGGTGGAGCTTCAGAAACAATACTGACTTGGTGATTGGGAGATAGGTGGAGGGTGGAGCTTCAGAAACAATACTGACTTGGTGATTGGGAGATAGGTGGAGGGTGGAGCTTCAGAAACAATACTGACTTGGTGAGTGGGAGATAGGTGGAGGGTGGAGCTTCAACATAAACATCAGTTGAGGGCTGCAACTCCTCTTTTTAAACTGGAATATCCTGGCTTGAGTGCTGTTGTCAGTGACATAAGTATTTGAAATGAACATGATTTTTAAATGTCTGTTGACATAACGGGGTCATTTTATGATTCGTTTTATTATTGCTCTTACATACAGCTCCTTTAAGGTTTCAGGCCCCACTATGGTTTGTCTTGCATGACATACTTGTTTTTAATGGTCACTCTTCAAGCTGCTCTTCCTTTTTTTTACATTTCATCTGGTTCTGGTTCTGTTGTGTTATGTTTGCCACCGTGCTCTCATTGGTTATTTCATGCAATCCTTTGGAGAGAAGAATATTAAATATCAAACATGTTTGATATTTACAAATCGAGATCAGGGAGGTTCCAACTCCAGGGGGGAACGGTACAATCATCATATTGACACCAAACACTTGCAAATTATTTTGTCAAATAGTTGATTGTAAAAAGTTTCAAACCCAGTCATGTCCCTACATATGTTATGGGACTGAGATTGGGCTCAAAATAAGTCTTAAGTAGTGTAGTGTGCATTCCTGAAGAGGATACTTGTCAGCTCAGTCACGTAATAATAATATGACACAGTTCCCTCCTCACACTTTTTTTTTTTCTTTTCTTCAAAACACCTTTGGCTCCTGTCTCAATAATGTCTGCAAAGCATTCCACTTTTATGGTTTCACCTCCTTCAGCAAAGGTCAATGAAACGTTAACACTTGTGCACACCTGAAAGCCTGTGATAGGTTTTCCTTTTGGCCTCCATCTCTCAGAGATCAGCGGTATTTGCTTTGTGTTAGTCGAGGCGACTTCATTTGGATTTTGTCCTTTGCATCTGCATTCTGATCTCATTAATTCCATCAAAACCGATCAGCTTCATAAAATATTATGGAAGGAGCTGCATCTTATCCTACGGAAGCGTATTGCATTTACTTGGAAAAAATAAAAAAGCTCTGTTTTTCACTATAATTTTTTTTAATATTTTTTTGTGGTAATATTTTCTGCTCTGTTTTTCTGTGTCATTTTTTGGGACTTTTTCTGGTAATTTTTTCAGCCCAGTTTTTCGGTGTCATTTTTTTCATTTTTTTGTGGTATTTTCTTTTCCACCCTGTTTTTTGGGGTAGATTTGTCAGTTTTTTGTGCTATTTTTTTCCCACCCTGTTTTTCGGTGTAATCCCCTTCCCCCAGTTTAGAAATCATCAGAAACCATCACAGTCATTCCTTTATTCAGAGCTGGATTTAATGGAAGCAAACATGACCAAGTTGTTAAGTTTAAAGGTATTGTGATATAATTTTTAACATGCTTTTAACACTAAGTCTTGGCCAATATCCCTCAAATGTGTCTAAAAGAGTGTAACAAGAAAAACTTCACTCCAGTACTCCATGCCTGGCTTTTTTTATGACGGTGTTTTTTGCGCAGTGAAAAACGCGTCCTTTTCCCCCTTTCCTGTCAATCATTGCCCCGCTCCTCCTCCCAAATTGACGTCAAGACACCCAACTAAACACAAAAAATCAAGAAAAATGTGTTTTTCATGTCACAATCCCTTTAAGCTGAATCTTTTGGTGGTACGGAGTACCCGATCGTACTGGCTTACTTTCACCCCTGGCAATGGAATTGATTTTGTCGCTGACGCTTGCTCGCATCGCATAAAGCCTGAATTATGGTTCCATGTTAAATCGACGCAGATCCTACGGCGTAGGGTACACCGTACGTTGCGCGTCGCCGCGTACCCTACGCCGTAGGCTCTGCCTTGGTGTAACGCGGATCCATAAATCAGCCTTAACTCCGCCGGCCGGAGCTTCCACCATTTTTTCCGTAGCGGTGTATCGCGTCATTTGCGTCAACATGTCATTATGTCATCGTGTCAGGCAGCCAATCAGCACAGTGCCTCATTATCATAGCCCCGCCCACTCAGAATCCTGCATAGATAATGAGATTAGAAACGGTAAAGATAAAGACATGGCCCAGAGGCTGAATTTCTAATTTATTTAGAAAAAAACAATCAAAAGCTTGTTTTTAAGACACTCAAGGCCTGTTTAAAATAGAAATGAAATGCCATAATAGGTCCCCTTTAAATCTGTCTGGGATATACATTTTTATTTTACTTGTGTGACTTTTGCGCTTACTTACCTTCCTGAGTCTTTATACAAGCAGGAACGTCTTTGTGAAGCTTGTTGTGACACGTCTTTCAGTCTGGCAGATTTAAAGTGACGTGTTTGAGCTGAGACTTGAAAAGGTTCAGGTTTGAACATACAGTTCAAGATCCTGAAATGTCAGAACAGGTCCTTAATGGAGATCTTGGTTTATTACTTCCTGCTGAAGGGATTCAGGGCGGATTTATGTGTGTCAAGTGTTGTGAAAAACAAAATAACTAACCCTTAGAAGTTGATTGTTTTCACTTGTTCAACTAGCTTGCTTTGATCCGAGCGTTAGCTTAGATGTGTCTAGGTAAAGGCACGTATATTTGTAGGCTTGTCAGCAATGTTTTACTGCCATATGCCAGAGCCAGGACTTTGATGTCGTTCAAAGATTAGTGTTGCTACCGCAGTTGCTTTTACTGACACCGCGACGCACCGAGCAAGTCACCCCCTTTATACTTTTATTCTGCGGCTTTTTATCAAGCAGCACAAAAATATCCTTTTGTAAGACCACCCCGTTTTACGGTACTAGATTGACTTTCCTCTCTTAAAACTTTTTTTTATTGTTATTATTCTTTTGTTGCATCATCCGTCTTCATGAATAAAAAATACTCAGTAAGGGATTCTCCTTTTTTTCCCAACATTTCCTGTGTATTCTTTCTTTCATTCATTAAAAGAAAAACAGAACAGTTCAATATACTGTAATTACAACAAATCTCTTTCCTTAAATTGAAAGGGAACAGAAAGAAGACTAAGCTTATTTTATATGTCCATTTTTCCTAAGACATCAAATTTCAATTAATGTAATAATGAAAAAAAATTTAAAAATGACAAATTCCACAATTTTAAAAACAACACACTTTCCAATAAACGTAATTAAAAAAAAAAAAAAAAAAAAAAAAAAAAAAAAAAAAAAAAAACACACAAGTTATAAAACATCACAAAATAGCTGTCGTCAAACAAAGATAGTCGTATTCTTTTTTGATTCAAAGAAAAAAAATAGGACAATTGTGCTAAAAAGAGAGAGAGGAAAAAAGAAAACCCACCTAACTTAACAATTATCATGATATTCCTTCATCAAACTTGCTTTTATTATTCTTTTAAATGTAATGTTTGATTTGCATTCTTTGGCTTCTGTATCCAGATTGTTCCATAAACTGATACCTTTTACAGAAACGCAACGTTACATTAATCTTGTACTGAATTTCATTTTTTTTAAAGATCTCTGTTCCTTTTAAAGGAGCCGTATGTAAGAGCAATAATAAAACGAATCATAAAATGACCCCGATATGTCAACAGACATTTAAAAATTATTCATTTCAAATACTTATGTCACTGACAACAGCACCCAAGCCAGGATATTCCAGTTTAAAAAGAGGAGTTGCAGCCCTCAACTGATGTTTATGTTGTCATTTTTTGTTTTGGCCTGAAGCTCCACCCTCCACCTATCTCCCAATCACCAAGTCAGTATTGTTTCTGAAGCTCCACCCTCCACCTATCTCCCAATCACCAAGTCAGTATTGTTTCTGAAGCTCCACCCTCCACCTATCTCCCAATCACCAAGTCAGTATTGTTTCTGAAGCTCCACCCTCCACCTATCTCCCAATCACCAAGTCAGTATTGTTTCTGAAGCTCCACCCTCCACCTATCTCCCAATCACCAAGTCAGTATTGTTTCTGAAGCTCCACCCTCCACCTATCTCCCAATCACCAAGTCAGTATTGTTTCTGAAGCTCCACCCTCCACCTATCTCCCAATCACCAAGTCAGTATTGTTTCTGAAGCTCCACCCTCCACCTATCTCCCAATCACCAAGTCAGTATTGTTTCTGAAGCTCCACCCTCCACCTATCTCCCAATCACCAAGTCAGTATTGTTTCTGAAGCTCCACCCTCCACCTATCTCCCAATCACCAAGTCAGTATTGTTTCGGCATCCGGGTTGCCAGCTCGGCTCTAATTATTGCAGCAGCCGCTACGAAGGTGTTGGATGGATTTTCGCGACCATACGGGCGCCGTGTGGAAAGGCACACCCTCAGTTTTGTGTCATTACTGTATTTAAAACACACACACGGCGCATCGAACGTAAGGGAGCCGTCTACACACACACACGCGCCTCAGAACACACACACAAGCACACGAGTGTGCGTATTTAAAAATAGAGCGAAACTTTGTTTGATTGTACGCTACTTTATTTCAGTTTTTACATTAATCAAACCCATCAAAGTCTCATCCTCTGTTTCTGCATTAAAGAGCTCCGCTAAATCAGCTGTGCCAGTCTGAATTTCCTCGCTGTCAGAGTCACGTTCCGTGCCGTGCGGCGCCTCAGACTTGCCGGCTTTTGCAAAAGCTCGCAAAATAGTCCCAGCAGACACGTTAGCCCACGCATCAACAATACATGTGCAAACTGTGGCATAACTTGCCCGGCGCTGCCTTCCACTCTTGGTGAAACTGTGTTCCCCCTCAGTCATCCATCTCTCCCACGCCGCTGCAGCCTTAAGGCTGATTTATGGTTCCGCGTTACACCAACGCAGAGCCGTAGTGTACGCGGCGACGCGCACGTACGGTGCGCTTCGCTGCGTAATTAAATTTTGCAGTACATTATTACTTCGCAAAAGATCTTTCATAAAGCATTAAATACAGAAAATAAACTTACTGTGTAGGACTCGCCATGGCAGCCTACGTTCCTGCTGCATTCTGCAGCCTACCTGGCAACCTGTGGTCGGGGGGAGGAGGGGGAGGGTACACGCTGCTCAACAGTATTTTGAAAGTGACTGCAGTACCAGTTTTGGCCATTTCTTACAGACGGCTCCTTTTAAGGCCCCGTTTACACAGAGAAAAAACGGTGGTGTTTTCATGCGTTTTGGCCGTTTGTTTACACGAAAACGAAACTTAAAGTCACCAAAAACCATCATTTCTGAAAACCCCGGCCAAAGTGGAGATTTTCAAAACCTCCGTCTTCACGTTTGCTTGTAAACGGAGGAAAACGGAGATTTAGGCTTCAGAACGTCACATTATGCAACAGAAACGTCACCAGCGTCATGTGTGTGACCTGTGTTTACAATTAGTTTGGCCACCGTCAATATTTTCTTGTATTTTACCTGTTTTATATTCTAAAGTCACACTTAAAAGTAACTCCACTTCTCTGTCACTCCAAACGAAAGACTCTCGTTCCGTCTCGAAGTAAAGCCTGAATTATGGTCCCGCGTTAAATCGACGCAGAGCCTACGGCGTAAAGTTCTACGGCGCCGTACGGTGTGCGTCGCCATAGAACTTTACGCCGTAGGCTCTGCGTTGGTGTAACGCGGGACCATAAATCAGCCTTAACTGGAAGTTACACGTGTCATTTGTTGATGTTTTTCCAGGATTCTGATTGGCTCATAGCACCTTAACAGTGTATTTATGCGATTCGTGTAAATTAAGAGATTTTGAAAATGATCTCGTGTAATTGATGTAATTTTTCAAAACGTAGAGGGGGAAATATCCGTTTTTGTAAATACCCGGCTATGTGTAAACGTGGCCTTAGTTATACTTATTTTCTCTCCTCTTCTCTAGTCTCTATTTCCTGGCTGTTTCTTCCCCTCTGCTGCATGAATTTTCAGCTGTTCAGTCTTCGGGCTTCATGTCACACCTCTTCTTCCATCGCTGCCTTTTTCGTCCGTCTCACCTCTGACTGAACGCGCCGTGTCATCTTCTATTTCCGTCTTCGTCCTCTCCTCATTGCACCATCTCCACCCTCTGTCCACGTCAGTGCTCTCTGGATTCCTCTTCACCTCCCTGCTCGCATCCTTCACTCTCTCCTCCACAACTCTTTTGCCAACTCTTTTTTTTTCAAGATTGTTCGAGATTGATAATGCACTGTCATTATGGAGCCAAAAAAAGTTGACAGAAAATGGAAATCTCTGTTAAGTGCAGCATTTGGCATGTTTATGAGAGGCTCCTGTATGTCCCAGTTTCCAGATATTTCCAAAGATAAACTGTCATAATGGGAAACTAAATGCATAAAGACATTTATTTTTTTTATGTTTGTTGCTATGGCAAACTTTTACAAAAGCATTTTCTCTTTTATCCTAAAGCTTGACTATTTGACAGAAAAACAGTTCCAGGATTTGGAAACTAAAGCTTCTAAATGGAGTTTAGCTATGATTCATTTTGTTCTTTATTTCTTTTTTTCTCCAGACTTGTAGAAAATGTCAAAAGAACGGCAATTATCTAATCATGTCATATTTTGCCTGACAGCTGAAAGCCTATCATTTTGAATGTGACCTTAATTTTGATGTGCTAAGTCTTTGGGCTTGTTAAGGACATCTCTTCTCATATGAAAACACATTTGAAATCCAACAGTTCAACCGGGCCTTTTCATCTCTGTCGATTATATATATAAACTTTATTTGCAGACACTGGGTCCGGAATACAAAACAAGATACACAGACATTAAACACAAAGAGAAAGAGATTCACTTGTGCCGTTCAAATGAGTTAAAAACATACAAACATTTCCTCCAGTGTTTCCAGAAACAGGAGGAGAACCTTGTATCGCTCTGTGTCGTCTCTGTTAAGGCCGTAATTAAAGCATTCTTTGACTCCTTCAGTCTACACATAAATCTAAACATAAAATTCCTCAGTACAGCAGGAAAGTGGGAACATCACTGGTCACAAACATTTCACTTGTCCATCTAGGGAGTTTTATAAAAATTCTAAAAGCATCGCTGTATGCCACCTGTAGTTTTTTCATTTTAACACTGGTATAACGGCAGCACAAGTGAGTGGTGTATAGCGGAGTGCAATATGTTTTAAACAGTGCTGTTTTAACATTATCTGTACACATGTGAAACTTACGTGCCAGCATTTTGGCTTGGCCATATAGTTTACAGCCCTGACGCTGCAAATCATCATCGTCACAGAAATCATCCCTAATTATATGGCCCAGGTATTTAAACTTCTTTACAACCTCTAATACTTCTCCTGCCAAAGAAAAAGAGGGAAAGGTAATCTTCTGATCGTCCTTTGTTTTGCAGATCATAACAACACTCTTTTTAGAATTGAACAATAAATCAAATGAAAAACCATATTTGGTCCAGACCCGTAGTAGCTGCTGTAAGCCAGCACTGTACTGAGACAGTACGACTAAGTCATCTGCGTAGATCATATGATTGATAAGGTTGTCCCTAGGGTTGCCACCTTTCAGAAATAGAAATAAGGGACGCCCTGATTTCAGCAGCGCAGGAGCCAAAAAAAGCCCCAAAACTTCTAAACTGCATAAAAATGTGTTTATTTTATATGAAAAAACAAAATGCTTTGATTTAAAGTTTAAAGTGCTTTAATAGCATTGAACTTGCATGGCTGTACAGACAGACAACCATACTAGCAACTGAAATATCCTCCTATGCTACGTATGTAACATCAGCCCAGATGTAGAATATAGCCTACAGGTGAAGAATATGGTGTAAAAGTTAATTTATTTAAATAATTCAACTAGAATATGGTGTAAAAGTTAATTTATTTCAATAATTCAACTAGAATATGGTGTAAAAGTTAATTTATTTCAATAATCCAACTAGAATATGGTGTAAAAGTTAATTTATTTCAATAATTCAACTAGAATATGGTGTAAAGGTTCATTTATTTCAATAATTCAACTAGAATATGGTGTAAAAGTTAATTTATTTCAATAATTCAACTAGAATATGGTGTAAAAGTTAATTTATTTCAATAATTCAACTAGAATATGGTGTAAAGGTTCATTTATTTCAATAATTCAACTAGAATATGGTGTAAAAGTTAATGAAAATACGGTACAAATCGCGTCCCGTATTAGTTCAATACGGGACGCAACATTTTTTTCTCAAATAAAGGACAATTCCGTATTTGGCAACCCTAACTGCCAAAGAAAAAGAGGGAAAGGTAATCTTCTGATCGTCCTTTGTTATGCAGATCATAACAACACTCTTTTTAGAATTGAACAATATGTCAAATGAAAAACCATATTTAGTCCAGACCCGTAGTAGCTGCTGTAGGCCAGCACTGTACGGAGACAGTACGACTAAGTCATCTGTATAGATCATATGATTGATAAGGTTGTCCCCCACCATGCAACCTGTTTTACACTCATTGAGCTGTTTGGATATATCATCCATATATAAATTAAATAATAAAGGCGATAAAATCCCCCCCTGGTGCAAGCCATTGGACACCAGAAAGGGTGTGGATGTTCTCCTTCCCCACCTAGCCTGCATAGTTTGGTGAGAATACCAAAACTGTAGGATCCTTATAAGATATGAGGGGACACCTCTCTCCTGTAATTTTAAGAACAGTTTACCGTGGTGAATATAATCAAAGGCACGTAAGGCATCCAGAAAACACATAAATATTGTACTATTATGACTTCTGTACTGGCTGACAATTTCCTTATAGATAGTTAAGTTTTTCTTTTTCCTTTCTGGGGTCTCCACCGCGGGTCAGTCACGTCTGTCTCGGCTAGTCTTCTGCATCTTCCCCTGCCGCGCCGACCAATTGCATTTATTTTTTCACCACTTCAAGAAACCTATTCAGCCTTTTATTCCTGCACAGCAGCTCCATCTCCATCTCTCCTACCAATGCATTTCATCCTCTTTATGTGTCAAAACCGTCCCATTCCAGCCTCTCCTACTTTGTCTCCAAGATGTCTCAGCCTCGCTGATCTTCTGATGTGCTCGTTTTTTTAATGCTATCTTTTCTTTTCACTTTAAAAGAAAAAACTTGACATTCCCATCTACGTTTACCACTGCTTCCTGTCTCTTGGTCAGTGCTGTTTGTCTCCAGGCAATATAGAAGTGAATGGAAGCAATATAGCAGCGTAGCATATAAAAGTAGAAGCTGGTCTCACTAGCATCTTGTAAATCTTTCCCATGACTCTCACCGCTGAATGTATTCTGTCTTGCTGTAACTGATTTCTCTTCTCTCTTGCACATATTTCCACTTATCTACTCCCTACTCTCACAATCTCATCTGCAACAGTTGTAGTTCATGGAGAGTCCTGCCTGACCTCATCTGTCATCTATACCCAGTACTTTTTACTGCTATTTCAACATTTAGAGTCATCACCAGAAGAATAACACCAGAAAAATTACTTATTTGACAATTTTCACCTGTTTCAAGTAAATTTTCACTTGAAATAAGCCACATAATTAGTTATCTAATGATGTCTGACGGTGCAACCCGTATCCAACCAAGGACCGACTTTAACGTGTCTGAACTGTCCGAGCATTGATCAAGCAGAGCAACTTCGTCGCTACCAAAGTTACTAAAACATTTAGACAGATTTCTGAGCTCAGGTACTTCATAAAACTGGTTCCAGCTCATTAAACACAACTAAATTCATACATAAGGAGCCCCCAGATTATAGGGTGCACTGCTGATTTTTGAGGAAAAATTAAGGATTTTAAGGATTTTTCACAGTTGAAACATTTGAATTAAACAATCACAACAAAAATAATTTAAACCCCAGGGCATAAGTCAAAAAATATACTCTCATGTCCTGCAATCATAATTTTAACTCCAGCTACACAAGTTTTGCTGGACAAGTCTGTCCACATAGACATTATAAGTTAGTATCTCATGTCACACACACATACACACTCGGTAGGTGGAAATAACACCACCTCTTGGAACTGCAGCTGGTAGAAATGAAGGGAAGAAAGAAGAGGTGAGCGGAAGCATATTTAGGCAGTCATGACCGGACAGACCGTATGCTGCTTTGGCCGGGCGGCCCCCAGGTGTCTCCTGGCTCTTTGAGTGGACGTCATTATGTCTGAAGCTGTCAGTTCTGGACCAGACCGGAGTGTGAGCACTCTATTCTTCTGGCATTGAGCTGTCAATTTCTCACTCACTGACTCCAGCAATCATCTTTCCAACACTCTTTTCTTTTGGGTGTTTCTTCCCCCGGTATTGTCATTCTTCATCATGTGCCAGCAGCAGAAACAGGGATTTATTTCAACAAGGTTTAAGCGGACTATAAGCTGACACAATGATTGAGTTATTAATTTTTAATTTTTTTTTGCAACACCCAACATTTCTTTGAGTAAGTAGGCTCACGCCGAGATCACTAGGTTCAGTACGAGTGATGATAAAAATTAATTCTATCAGTCAAAGTGACCTCGCTTTGTAAGGAAAATATCAACCTTCACAATAAATATACAAAAAGAAAGATTCGCTGCAAACAACTGCATGACCCCCGTCCTTGACGTTATATTTGCATACGGTAACCTAAAGCAACACTTTCCTCTTATCATTGTATTTCATTTTATTTGTTATTTAAGTGTACTCTTAAATTCGTAATACTGTGTTTGACCCGGTCTTTGTACGTTTTGACCGTATAGAAACGTAATTCTTGCCATTGTAATAATGAGATATACATGCTGGACTCTACTGCCCTTACTTTTTAACAACTTGTGCTTTTTATTATTTTACCTCTTTCTTATCGTTTTATTTAATTTCATTTAATTGTGTAATTCGTTTAATTGTGTCTTGCTGCTTTTAATGTTGGACCGTTTCCCCCTCCGTCTGGGGGCTCAGGCGGCGCCGGGGGTGCCCGTGGAGGTACGGTGGGGCCCTGGCCCAGCTCGGAGGGCCGTCCCCCGTCAACTGGATGGCCGGTGGGGGAGCGCGGGTGTCTTATCAGGGCCGGCTCTGCAGGTCCTGCCTCCTGGCTTCGGCCTCTGCTCCCCCTCCTTCCCCCCCTTACACGACGCATACGCACATAGGAGAAGGGGCGGGGGGTCCGGGTCGTGGGGGGCATTGTTCCGCGTGGCCCGGCACTCCCCGCCTCACGGTTTCAACAGCACTGTAGACACTGCACATTCAACACTTAATAAATACATTTGACAAGGGCACGTAGTTCGGGAGGGGGGGGTCGGTGTCAAATTGATACTTGGCCCTCCCCCTCCCTGTTTTTATAGCATTAATCACGTGCACTCAACACCAGGGGCGGGAGGGGGTCCCACATCACCCGCGTTCCTTCGCCGGCCTGGATAGGTGGGTTGGGATACCCGGGCCTGGCGGGGCTCGCTGTGCAGCCTGGGGTGCCTTCTGGCAGTGCTGAACCCCCCCGGGGAGGGGGGAAACAGTGCGTGATTGTGTGTCTGTGTCGGTGAGAATGCGGTGTGGAAGGGTCCTGCCATGGAGGATTTGAGCCTCCATTGGCAGGACAACAAAACTAATAATTTATCAATATTATATTATACAAAGATGGTTATTATTATTATTATTATTATTATTATTATTATTATTATTATTATTATTATTACTATTATTACTATTATTATTATGTATAGTATATCTCTATTATTAATGTAGGTATCGGATAGGTGAATGGATGAATGAATGGGATGCCTGGGTCTGGGGCCCTCCGTTGTCCGCGCGGGTGTCGCCCTGTTGGGGGGTTCCCTCTCTCTGGGCCCGTCTTCGGTCCCCCCCGCTGCCTCCGCGGCGGAGGGCCCCTCTGGTCCTGGAGGGCCACTTTCGTGGGGGGCGGGTGCTCCTGCCCGCGTCGGCGGCCGGGGCGGCTCTGTCTCTCCGGGCAGGCTGGCCCCCTGCCGGGTGGGGGTCGTTGGCCTGGAGGGTGAGGGCCTCCTGGCCACGTGTCCAGCCCGGACCGGGTGGCCAGGGATTGCCTGGGTCGCGGTCCGCCGCCACGGGATCTCTGGCTGCTTCTTCCCGTGTCGTGGGGGCCCCGCCTGCGGGCCCCCTCGGCCGCCCCCGGGGGGGGGGGGGGGGGGATCTCGCAGGCGGTGGTTTGCCTCTCTCCCACTTCTCCCCTCTGTGGGGTTGCTGGTGGCCTGGGTTCCGGGCTCTTCCTGGTCGGCCCTGGTCTCGTGGGTGGCGGGGTTGCCCCCCCCCCTCCCCCACTATAGATACACTATAGGTGGAACTTTGTTTGGTTTATTACACACACACACACACACACACACACATATAGCCACTCAGTCACATACGTATACATACACACACACACACATAGCCACAAAAAAGAGCTTTGTTTGGATTATTACACACACACACACGCACGCACACACATATACATACACACACACACACACACACACACACACACACACACACACATAGCCACTCAGTCACATACGTATACATACACACACACACACATAGCCACAAAAAAGAGCTTTGTTTGGATTATCACACACACACACACACACACACACACACACACACACACATAGACATACACACTGGCTTGTTCACCTGCATGCTGGCTCTGTAGTTTTTGGAGTTAGGTAGCAGTAGCCTTAGCTCAGACTGCGATCAGATCTCAAGATTTGGGTCGATTGCTGTTGTTGTTTTGGTTGGCTCCGTGCCGGTTTTGTGTTTCGTTTGTGGTTTTTGTTGCAGATTCCAGTGCTTGACGTGTGTCTCCGTGTGTTCCTGCTTCCTGGATTGGCAGTGGATGTCGTCACCCTCCCCCCCCCCCCCAAAAAAAAATAAAATAAAATCACTGGGTTTGTATGTGTATATTTTATGTATGTGTATGCATATGTATGCGTATATATATATATATATATATATATATATATATATATATATATATATATATATATATATATATATATATATATATATATGTATATGTATATATATTAAATATAGTAATAATGCACATATATATGCCTTTGGTTTCTACCGTCATGGTATCAATCATTAATATGTGTGCAGACAAGGTGGAAAAAAAAAAAAAAAACATCGGACCCAAATCCCTCCACAACTTCAGTCTCACCATCGACAGCTCCATCCTGCCCCCCCCTCCACCCACATCGGCGACCTCGGGGTCATCTTTGACATCTCCTCCGAACACCAACGTCAACCAAATTACAGGAACTACCTCCTCAGTATCCGACATGGCTCATAATCCAAAGTCCCTAATAAACAAAACTCTGCTGCTCGCCCACATCCGCCCCCGTGACCACATCACCCCGGTCCTGCAACAGCTCCAAAATACAAATAAGATGTATTATTACCACTATAATTACTATTATGACGTGTTTTTTCACACTGATACTTATTATCTCATGGTAGGTTGTATTATGCAGAAAACTAAGACTGTAATTTGTAGCTGGTGGTTGAGATAATGATAAAGGACAGAGATTGAGGTTTTTGAGACATTTACTTCTCATTATTTTGTATTCTTAATTTTGCTTTGTTGCATTTAAGGAGCTAAATTGCATTAATTATAAGCCTGTGCTACATTTCCTTGGTTGTAAAGATATACATTCCCTGTATAAGTCTATCTCAGCATCAGATATTTGGAGAAAAAAGCCCTGGTCAGTCATTAAATCTCACCAGGGTCATTCAAGTCAGCTGGAAATATCCGACATGATTCAAGAATTCAGGAGCAGCAATCCTATTTTCATTCGTCAACACGCCATAGTGTGGTGGGTTTTTGCTCGGGGCATCAAATGGTAATGAAACTAAATTTACAATTCTCTCTCTGGCTCTGCAGACACTTATCTCTCTTCACAGGTTGGTTTCAACATTAAAAACTCAACAAGGAGAGGAAAACTGATAAATAATTAAAATGTGAGGCAGGGGATGCTAGTTGTAGTTTAGTTAAGAGGATTTATTTGTTTCTAAGTGTAATTATTTGAAGAAAAAAAAAAGGAAAACACTTTAAATGGCTTTCAAAAGTTTCTGATATCAGTCCACTGATGCGTTGATTAACTATTTGTGTTTCTCCCGAATGACAATCAGTTCACGATCAGATCCATCTCTTTCCTCAACCACCCTGCAGAGTGGATGGATGGATGGATGGATGGATGGATGGATGGATGGATGGATGGATGGATGGATGGATGGATGGATGATGGTTGGATGGATGATGGTTGGATGGATGGATGATGGATGATGGATGGATGGATGGATGGATGGATGGATGGATGATGGATGGATGGATGATGGATGGATGGATGATGGATGGATGATGGATGATGGATGATGGTTGGATGGATGGATGATGGATGATGGATGGATGGATGATGGATGGATGGATGATGGATGGATGGATGGATGGATGATGGATGGATGGATGATGGATGGATGGATGATGGATGGATGATGGATGATGGATGATGGTTGGATGGATGGATGATGGATGGATGGATGATGGATGGATGATGGTTGGATGGATGGATGGATGGATGGATGGATGGATGGATGGATGATGGATGGATGATGGATGGATGGATGGATGGATGGATGGATGGGCCACCCTGCAGAGGAAACTAATTTCAGCCACTTGTACCCATGATATTATTTTTTTTGGTCTCCACACACCGTTAGTGCTGGGCGGTATACCGGTTCATACCGAATACCGGTGTTTATTTTTCTTATGATATGAATTTTTCATACACCGTAATACCGGTGAGAATGTACAGTAGCGTACACAATGTTGGGAACGTAGCGCCGCTGGACACTGTTTGTGAGGGGACTGTTTAGCAGCAGTGATGCACCGATTGTTCGGTAACCGAAATTGTTCGGCCGAAAATGGCAAAAAAAAACACTTTCGCTGTTCAGTGGAATAAGTGGGGAACCACATAAGAATTTTACCTACAGTAATAGGCCGCTCCCGTAACTGTTGCGCACCACAAACATAAATCGTTGGCCAACCAAAAAGTAACCACATAAGAATTTTACCAACATTCACCAGGAGGTGGAACCAAAACAACATAATGCTGGGAAATTAAAACATGTTCAGTTTTTTATGTTCAATAAATATTTTCTACCTTGTAATTTTGTAAAAGATTTTTTTTTTAAAAAGCATGCTAAATCAAATTTATTTTATTTATGCAATGGTGAAAAAATTGGCAAAATAAATGAAAAACTGCGAAGAACCATATTCGGTATTGTTCGGTATTCGGCCAAGTGTTTATTATTATTTTTGATTTCGGCCACAAATTTTCATTTGGGTGCATCACTATTTAGCAGGTGCATTGTTTACAACGGACATATGTGGGTGAAGATGCTGAAAACGAAAGTCCCACAACTGTTCCAGAACATAACACAGGGGAACAAGTGTTGTAAAGCTAAAGTTGTAGCCGCGGGAGGCAACACTAGCAACTTGCTCCACCACCTCAGCCGCAAACATGTGATAGAATATGAAGAATGCATGAAGCTGAGATCTGCGTCCACCACGTCTACAGGTAACACTAGAAGTGCGGGAGAAAAGCCAAGTCAGACAACACTTAAAGTCTTTAAGTGCTGTATTTATACTAGTGTGGACATTAATGTTTTTCTACAATATTTCCTCCTCATGACAGTAAAATAGCCGTGATATACCGTGAAACCGATATAATTTTGAAAAATACCGTGATATAAATTTTTGGTCATACCACCCAGCACTACACACCGTTAATAAAAATGGAGCCGCTTCACCTTTCCCTTCACCACAGACAGAGTTAGTTGTCTGCAGACGCTGCAGCGATTGTATCCCCCTGTTTCCACCCCTAACTTGTGAACAAGACCCCCCGAAGCACCACCTTACCGTGGCGGATGGTTTTGTGCTGGAATGACCCGAGGAGCCGCGTTGTCCGGGGAGATTTCCCCTGGCGGTCTCTCCCCAGGCAAATTATTCCTGGGCAACAGTCCGGGCTAAGAGCAAATCAAATGGACATGTATGGAACCCCCCTGGGCGGTAATGGTTGCCCCGCCCTGCAGCCAGGCCTGGGGAGAACGCCTGGCCGCTCGGCCTTCACCTCTCTGTGAGGAAACAAGCTGAATTCACCTTCCCATTTTCCTAAAGCCAGTAGTAGTTTTATTCATTTATTTCTTTTTAAACTGCTTCTTCAAAGAAAATCAAAAAGACTGACTCAGTGAAGCTCTTGCAAGATGTAGGGGAAAAAATTCCTCACGGTAAGAATTTGTCATCTCGTTGTAAAAGTGATAAATTGGCAAAGGAAGGAAGGAAGGAAGGAAGGAAGGAAGGAAGGAAGGAAGGAAGGAAGGAAGGAAGGAAGGAAGGAAGGAAGGAAGGAAGGAAGGAAGGAAGGAAGGAAGGAAGGAAGGAAGGAAGGAAGGAAGGAAGGAAGGAAGGAAGGAAGGAAGGAAGGAAGGAAGGAAGGAAGGAAGGAAGGAAGGAAGGAAGGAAGGAAGGAAGGAAGGAAGGAAGGAAGGAAGGAAGGAAGGAAGGAAGGAAGGGAGAAAACAAGGAAAGGAGGAAGGAAGGAAGGAAGGAAGGAAGGGAGAAAACAAGGAAAGGAGGAAGGAAGGAAGGAAGGAAGGAAGGAAGGAAGGAAGGAAGGAAGGAAGGAAGGAAGGAAGGAAGGAAGGGAGGGAGAAAACAAGGAAAGGAGGAAGGAAGGAAGGAAGGAAGGGAGAAAACAAGGAAAGGAGGAAGGAAGGAAGGAAGGGAGAAAACAAGGAAAGGGGGAAGGAAGGAAGGAAGGGAGAAAACAAGGAAAGGAGGAAGGAAGGAAGGAAGAAAACAAGGAAGGAAGGAAGGAAGGAAGAAAACAAGGAAAGAAGGAAGGAAGGAAGGAAGGAAGGAAGGAAGAAAAAACAAGGAAGGAAGAAAACAAGGAAGGAAGGAAGGAAGGAAGGGAGAAAACAAGGAAGGAAGGAAGGAAGGAAGGGAGAAAACAAGGAAGGAAGGAAGGAAGGAAGGGAGAAAACAAGGAAGGAAGGAAGGAAGGAAGGAAGGAAGGAAGGGAGAAAACAAGGAAGGAAGGAAGGAAGGAAGGAAGGAAGGAAGGAAGGAGGGAAGGAAGGAAGGAAGGAAGGAAGGAAGGAAGGAAGGAAGGAAGGAAGGAAGGAAGGAAGGAAGGAAGGAAGGAAGGAAGGAAGGAAGGAAGGAAGGAAGGAAGGAAGGAAGGGAGAAAACAAGGAAGGAAGGAAGGAAGGAAGGAAGGAAGGAAGGAAGGAAGGAAGGAAGGGAGGAAGGAAGGGAGAAAACAAGGAAGGAAGGAAGGAAGGGAGAAAACAAGGAAGGAAGGAAGGAAGGGAGAAAACAAGGAAGGAAGGGAGAAAAGAGGAAGGGAAGAAGGAAGGGAGAAAAGAGGAAGGGAAGAAGGAAAGAAGGAAGGAAGGGAGAAAAGAAGGAAGGAAGGGAGAAAAGAGGAAGGGAAGAAGGAAGGAAGTAAGGAAGGAAGGAAGGAAATGAGCCTGAAAGAAAGAAAGAAAGAAAGAAAGAAAGAAAGAAAGAAAGAAAGAAAGAAAGAAAGAAAGAAAGAAAGAAAGAAAGAAAGAAAGAAAGAAAGAAAGAAAGAAAGAAAGAAAGAAAGAAAGAAAGAAAGAAAGAAAGAAAGAAAGAAAGAAAGAAAGAAAGAAAGAAAGAAAGAAAGAAAGAAAGAAGGATGGATAAATTCCCGTTCATGACGTTTTTGTGTAACAAACATGGCGGATCTGAGAGCGAGATAGATTTATAGTTACAAAGGTGGAGTTGAATTGGTATTTTTTTTATCCTCATTTTTATCGTTATCAGGATAAATGCCAGAAATTATCGTGATACATTTTTTAGTCCATACCGCCCATCCCTATAGGAAACGTTGGAAAACTGTGTGAAAATCTGTCCATAATTAGAACAAAATATATTTTTGTAAAGAGTTGGTTCTTGATTATCAACTCAAATAGATTAAAGAAAAGGTATTGAATTATAATATTTAATTAGTGAGCATCCATTGTGGGGTGAACCGACTTCCTAAATGCAACCGGGAATCTGAAAGAAGCAACTTTCCGTAATTAATTACAGTGCGATGTCTAAAAAATTACCCTTTAATACCAGCGAAGACATAAAAGGGACAGACTTTGTGCTCTGAAAATTCATTAGTGTGGTTGTAACTCTTTTTTTGTAGTCCACATGCTGAAAATAAAGGAAATGGGCAAAATGGAAGCGACTTGATTTACCACATTTTATGAGCGGTGATGATGTTCAGCAAAGGAGTTTTATTAATGACACAGAGGAACAATTAGCTCCTCCAGCAAATCTCTCTTCTGCATGCCTCCCTTTTCCTCCCCAATCTTCTCATATTTCTGCTCGGGAAGCTTTGTCTCAGAGCCTGCTTAAGCTGCTAGCTAGCAGAAGTTTTAATTACCACGTACTTTGTATTCATGATGCATCAACATTCATGTGTAAAATTATAGAAATCATAAAAGGTGACTGAAACGATTAAACCTTGGGGGCAATTGAATTTAATTTTCTTGGACTTTTTGTGAGCTAATTTTTTTTAAGAGTCCTTGAGAAAATCAGCGTTTGCATCTGGAGCAACGGTTTCAAAAACGGCGGGATAACCGACCACCCGGCGGTCATATATTACCAGTGACTACTTTATTATAAGGGAACCGTTTGGACCATATAGGCCAGGGATATTCAACTGGCGGCCCGCGGGCCACTTGCGGCCCGCCAGGAGTTTTTATGTGGCCCCTGGTCATATTTCATACCTACTTATTAATGTTTTTAATATATATTAAATCGTTTTATATATTGTTGCATTTAATGTCACTTCCGGCCTGCTCAAACATCTCTGCTAGAGATGTTTTTTACTACTTCGGATTTTTTGCCAGTGTTGCACAGTGATGTTTGTCACATTATTTGTGATTAACCTCCGTTTATAGAGGACTTGTTTACATCATTAGGCTTTTAGGATTGGCCTGAATTTTTTTTCATTTGAATCTCTAAATGAGGACTTTGCATTTCAGATGAATTTCTAAGCCTCCTATCAATCAATCATGCGATTGTTTTGTTTTGCTGATATAAAGCACAGATGTGTCATAAATAAAAGAGTTTGTGGTTAATATTTTGGTTGCTTATTTATAACATCAAACTGGCTACTATGGACTGAAATGCTTGTGCCCAATGCTTAACATAATATTCAAATAAGGAAATCTTGGTGGAAAGTGGTGCTTTGTCGTTATGGCGTGTTTTATTAAAAGTAGGTCAATATCAACTTTATTAAGTTTGCACAATGCATGGTTTCAAAATGAACTTGCATTTAAAATAATATTTCTTTATCTGAATATTATATTTAACACTGACTAATACTTCACAATGACTAAATCTGGAGACAATTAATACATAATTCATATGTAAACTAGACAGATATATTCTCCTGCTCATTCCTGTTCACAAATGTAATATATATACATAAATCTTCGTCTTTGAGTGCAAAATACATTTTGAAAACCCCCAAATTTTCCACGTGTGGCCCCCTCCATACAGTCTTTTTGCAGATGTGGCCCCCGGCCGAATCTAGTTGAAGACCCCTGATATAGGCTGTGCTATATCTTCATGCTCATCTATCATGTCGGAGATAAGAATAGTAGTCTCGCCTCCACATTATGTGAACTCTGGAATATTAAATGACCTCTGGCATATGCCGTACTTATCAGAAATGACTAATTTATACAAATATTTCCTGCACTGCTTATTTAGGTTTTAATAATTAACTTTTAGTGGCTGTTAATTAAAAATAATGTCCAGACGGGGGAGAAAAAGAAGAAGAATTGGTGTTTAATTTTAATTTTGTGTTGTGTTTCAGGCACGCAGATCCTATGGAACAGATGATTATTTGCTGAAACGTGGCAGATGAAAGGCTCTGAGCTGTCAGCTTTTATTGCATCTCATTTTGGTAAAATACTACCTGTCCTCCCAGTGAACTCAAACATGCCATTTCTCTTGGAAAAATCCTCCACAGAGCTGCAAACAATATGACTGATTGCTGTTTCTTCTGAACTTCATACTCAAATTTCCGCTGCACTAAATCATTTTCGATACTGATGAGAATGAAATGCGATTTAATCTCCTGTAATTCCCTTCTTCCAAATAAAAGTTGATATCATGCTTTGTGCATCGTGGATGGTTTCATTTGTGGAGGCTCCAGAGAGGACAGAAAATTGTTTTTTTTAAATTTTTTTATGGGGTTGTAGTCTCTTAAAGCTTTAGGATGAAAGTTTCTTTTCAAGGCTGTATCGATGCATCTCAGAGGTGTAATGAAACCATCGGTGTCGCCTTTCTAAACTGATGTTGGACAATGTTCCCATGTTTGCCTCTTGCTGGGCTGTGAATGAATCCCTCTCAAATTATCTATATTCTATCTTTCATTCTTTCATTTGCTTCAAAATGCGTGAACAGATAGCAACAATGCGTGAGTGAAAGGGAAAGAGAAGGTCTGACATTTTTCAGCACTGCTACAAGAAACATGTTTACAGTCTATTTCCTTGCAGAGACAGTGCTTGTAGCAAGACAATGGCAGAACTGCAGAAAGTGCTGAGTGCAGCGCGGTGATTATTTTGGAATAATAATAATAACCCTTTTATGATTTAAAAAAAAAAACAAGAAAAAAACTGAGCAGACTAAAAGCCCAACAAGAAAACAGTTGCAATACCATAAATGTTGTGATATTTTGATGACACATAATAATTTTAAGCCTTTTTTCTGAACAAGAATGGCTCCGCTGCGGAGACAGTGAGATGCTAAAAGGGGAAAAGTATTAAACATATTAAATATTTGCATAGATCCTCAATAACTCCTGTACAACTGTAATGTACTGCAAAGTTCGTAGCAGTAAATAATAAATGAAGGCTCGATGTGACCTGGGGAGGTAATCATTCCAGGCCTGCAGTCCCCAGTGACGATCTAACATTCTTAATCATAACTGAGTCCAAGACCTGGAGAGAGAGAGAGAGAGGAAAAGAGGAAAGGAAAACAAAATTATAATTGACTCATATTACTGCTCCGTCAAGGATTCACTTCATCTTTAGAACAGACTCCAGGAGACCAAGTGACCATGAATAACGAGACTGGGATGGATGGATGGATGGATGATGGATGGATGGATGATGGATGGATGGATGGACGCCCGTCCTCCAAATCTACATTTAGATACTCTAGGAACTACGAATAAACCTGCACTCTGGGAGCGGAGAGCTCTGCCAGGAACATAAGGCACTATCAGGTCTTGTAAATGGATGGATGGATGGATGATGGATGGATGATGGGTGGATGGATGGATGATGGATGGATGTTATTATTATTCCACCTTCAAAAGTCTAATTTTATTGATGCTGTTTCATGTCAGTTTAAAGCCATAATGAATATTCATCCAAAATTCAACAAATCACTTTTCTTTGAACTAGCAGCGGATTCGCCTTTATGTAAAGACACGTCCTGTTTTTTAGAGATGCAATAATTTTATACCGTGCTACAGTTTAAGGTTCACACCAGAGAGTTCAGGAACAACCAGATTGCTGAGAGGCTGATGTGGTTAGTTACCAATTTGCCTCCAACTAAACACCCGTAGCTACTCAGTCGTCATTTGTGGAAAATTCAAAGACTCAAAAACTTTCACTAGCCGACTGTCAAAACATAAATATCTGCAGCGGACCGGAGATTCCTAACTTGTCCAACAGCCAATGAGAGGACAAAACATGACATGAGATGACCTCCGACGCATGAAGCAAGAGACAGCTGTTGTAAATATTTAGCAATACATAAGCACTTTTTTTTATTGTTTTAACCCACGTTCCACAGTCTCTGCTGCCTGAATGTGCTAATCTTGTTAATCCATTCATGCTAATCCATGCTAATCCATTCCTTTAACCATGCAATCTGTCTTTTCTTAAGTGTTCATGTTCTGATCACGATGACAATTTTCCCCCCAAGACCATTTTCAAACAATCAAGTCCTGCTTTGCGTTTGGTTACAGCTCATTTCCTTGCCAGAAACCAGTTACGAGACAGTGAGTCATGTAGTCTGAACAACACGGTGATCCACCTACAGAGGAACTGGAGCAGCGTGAAAGCGGCCTAGGCCGTCTGAACACAAACTTATTACTTATCAGAAATGACTAATTTTACAAATATTTCCTGCACTGCTTATTTAGGTTTTAATAATTAACTTCCACCCACAACTCTCTATGTCAAACCAGTCAAAAGTTATGGCAGAAAGTAGGAACTATCAAATATGAACCAGGCCAACACATGGTCAAAGTTCAGGGGCCGTCCCCGGGGTCGGGCCGACAGCTCGGGGGGTCGTCCGGGAGTTCGCTACTGTTAGTTAGTTATTTGAAACATGTCCATCATATTCAAAGTCGTCGTCCACAACCTCAGAATTTGACAAATATTCAGACATGTTTCAAATAACTAACAGTAAACTAACAGTAGCGAACTCCAGCTGTACACAGAGCTGTACACAGAGCTGTTTCTGCGATGCGCGAACAGAGATGACGTCATGAGTTCAGAGGTCTTGTTTACAAAGTGATTTATTTGTTACACACACAGCCCCGGATGTAGACAACAGGTCCTGGAAGACGCGCAGAAGCAGATCTAGTGATTCATAAAAGAAATTAACGAGTTTCGCGGCAATCATGTGTTATTTAGACGCTGCATCGTCTGTGTCCCGCTGTGCCCCGTTCACTACCGTTGTATGGAGAGCAAAAAAACTCCTAATATCTTCCGAAGGACTCCAAATGACACCAAACTTTTCTGGGTGAGTATACGACCATAAAAAATGCCAGAAATAAGGTCCAGGTTGTAAAAAACGAAACTTTACCTTTAAAGGAGCTTGAGGCAAGAATAAGAAATGAGACTCTCTAGCGCCACCCTTCACCACGACGGCCGTTGGGGGTACTGCAGCCAACAGCGAAGCCGGCACGGGAGAACGGGGAGAACGTGCATGCAGCGCCATGTGACGTCACATCCGCAGGACGGCGCGGGAAATTCGGCCCCAGAATTGCAGCACATTTTGCAGCACACAGCCTGTTCAAGGCAAAGGAGAGATACACTAGAGGAATCATTCTTTTTGGTTTGGAACGCTTCATCTGACATTATTACTGGAAAACTTAAAACGTATATGCATTTCTTTTCATAAATCCTGCCTCAATCCTGCCTCATGCTCCTTTAATTGCTGATACAGTTTTGTTGATTTTAAAAATGCGCCGGATAACAGTCCATTTTGTACACAACTGAGGTGATGCGATGCCTCGTAGTGCTTAAGTGCATTTCTAACTTCTCTCCAGTCCTGCTGGTATAAATGCTGCATAATGAAAGGTATTTATTGACTAAGTTGGACATCACTGAAGGCCTAAGTGTGAAATGCGCCGCCCGACACTGATATTGGGTTGGAGGAGTCCAGATGTATCGCTGGTGTCACAGTTTCACAAGAGCAATAAAGATACGACTTTACAGGAAACTGGCAGTGAAATTATTTGACCAGACTCCTCACTAGATTCAGGCCACGAATAAATTGGTGACAAAGGGCCAAGACACTTCCTTTTATCCTAAGACAAGCAGCGTGGCACCGTGCCGCGCTCGTAATGTCAATCAACAGGTCTTAACTTCTCTCAGCAATGAAGGATTTGTGAATAATGTATTTGTTGTAAGTACTAGACTTGGCAGGTTTGGCGTGTTGGCATTCAACCAATATGGAAGTGCAGCTTGACAGACATTTGTTTCAGTTTTCAGAGTTATCTGGGGCTACTTTGCGGCTGCAGTCGCTCCAATCCTGTCCACGGTACCGTTCCCGTGTTCACACTAACCCATTACTCTGATAAATACCATATAGTTCACTTTGATTTACGTGAAACAAACAGTATCATGCTTTTTGGATGCTTGACTCCAGTCCCTGAATCCTCTTTTGGCTTTTATTGTTCATTTTATTGACTTTGCTTACTGCTTTTATTTGTATTTTATGGTTTTATTTTGTACAGCCTGTACAGCACTTTGGTTGCCTTATGGCATGTTAAAGTGCTTTATTAATAAAGGTTTGATGATTGAACATAGCATGTACTTTATAAAAGAAAAAAAACTATACAATCTTCTTGAGCAAGAACAAAAATGAAGTTATTTCAAGTAACAATATCTATATATTTTTTATTTTTTTTCTCGTTGCTTTATACTTTCTACTCATTCATGTATTCTAAAGTCAAATTACATGGACTAATTAAGCGGACAGGCTCAAATTTAAGATTTGAGGACTTAGAATTAGCCACCGCCGGCCATATCTGCCATATCAGGCTCAAATAAACGCCATGGTGTTTCATTTCTGCCAGAATCGTTGTGACCTCACCCTCACTCAGACTCTAAATGTGTCAGACTGCAGGATCTGACTGGCCCCATTTTGGAAGTAAGTCAAAGGAAGCGCTTGGTTATTTGATCCTACACCTAAAGCTGTTCTGCTCATTTCCCCATAAAGGAATATATATATATATATATATATATATATATATATATATATATATATATATATACACATGTAGTGATTGTTACAGACATAATCCACCTTGGTTATTAAGGCCCCGTTTACACGGAGCAAAAACGGTTTGCGTTTTCATGCATTTTGGCCGTTCGTTTACACGAAAACGAAGCTCAAAATCACCAAAAACGATCATTTCCGAAAACTCCGGCCAAAGTGGAGATTTTCAAAAACTCAGTTTTCACGTTTGCGTCTAAACAGAGGAAAACTGAGATTTAGGCTTCAGAACGTCACATTATGTGACAGAAACTTCACCAGCGTCATGTGTGCGACCTGTGTTTACAATTTGTTTGGCCACCGTCAATATTTTCTTGTATTTTATCTGTTTTATATTCTAAAGTCACACTTAAAAGTAACTCCACTTCTCTGTCACTCCAAACCAAAGACTCTCGTTCCGTCTTGGAAGTAAAGCCTGAATTATGGTCCCACGTTAAATCGCCGCAGAGCCTACGGCGTAGGGTACGCGGCGATGCGCGCCGTACGGTGTGCGTCGCCGCATACCCTACGCCGTAGGCTCTGCGTTGGTGTAACGCGGAACCATAAATCAGCCTTAACTGGACACGTGTCATTTGTTGATGTTTTTTCCAGGATTCTGATTGGCTGGCATGACATTAACAGCGTATTTATGCGGATTCGTGTAAACGAAGAGATTTTGAAAACGATCTCGTGTAAACGATGGAATTTTCAAAACGTAGAGGGGGAAATATCCGTTTTGGTAAATACCCGGCTATGTGTAAACGGGGCCTAAGTGTGGTTCTACACACCGTTCATTAATAAATGCAGCATGTTGTCCTTCATTCAATGCCAAATGAATATGTTGCATGTAATTTACTGTCCGTAGTTATTTCATGCAACTATGACTGTTCAGGGATCGTGCTCCCTTTAAATGTGATGATGACGTTGAGCTCCATTTTGTTGATTCAGTGTTCTGAAGTTTTTCAATAAACGACACACGCTTTCGTACGGGAAACTGTCGCCTCAATTTTCTGCAATTCCCACATACAAACAAATGTTGGTGAAACTCTAACTGGGGATACGGGTTGACCCCAATCAAAACCATTTTTGTACTTTAAAGTTTCATTACAGATTCTTTTGCTCGTCTCTTTCTACACTCATTGATTTTTTTGGGGGGAGAGAGTAAATAAAGAGAAAATAAGTTCTGTTCCGTCTTGTTTTTGCACATTAAACACTCAAAGATGGAAAATGAACTTGCTATTTAAAATCCAATCATTTTAGCTGTTATGTTGCATTTTCATAAAATACACCACATTTACTGTATCCTGGCTTAACATTAAAGGAGCACCTGTCCCTAAAGTAGCGTCATACACTCAACACGTACATGGTTTTAAATTAATGTACACCGTCCAGGCATCATAGCCACTGTTAACTCACACGGGAACAGTTTTACACACACACACACACACACACACACACACACACACACACACACACAGAGCCTTGTAAGTGTATGTTAAATTAATTTATGTTGTACAACAAGACAGGAAGTGGTACTCCCCTTGGTGCAATGCTTGGCCGCGAGCCATAATGGCCCCGGCGCAGTCCTTGAAGCAGCACAAGTGCAGCTGACCATGTGTTTAGTATCCTGCTAAAATCAGGGAACACGGCACCTA
The DNA here is from genome assembly GCF_033807715.1 of Cololabis saira. NCBI lineage: Eukaryota > Metazoa > Chordata > Actinopteri > Beloniformes > Belonidae > Cololabis > Cololabis saira. The sequence goes on along the minus strand of NC_084597.1, from coordinate 4,124,848 downwards.
CGAAGGAGATCATGTGGGAATAAAGCCAAGCAGCTTCCCTTAGAGGCAGCTCTTCCCTCGGCCCCGGACGCCGGCGAGAGACAGTCAGGGGAAGCTGAACGTATAAAGAACGCCTTGACCTTTACGCATATGGTGTCACTAGCTGTGCGAGAATATATAGTTAACAGTGATGCGTAACGAGGCTCCTGTCCTCCTTATGGGCTAATTAAATGAAAATTAGACTTTTTTTGCACTCGCCCCAAGTGAACCAATGCTCTCATATCCGAGCAAAGAGTGAGGGTGAAATAAAAGCTTAAAGCTTTGTTAAAATACAGACACGGTTTGAAGAAAATAGTTTTCTTAGCTGAAGGCCTTGATCCATCCCTCTGCTCACTTGACTCTGTATTATAGTTTCCTATTTCCATATATGAATTACTGCAATATTGTCTGGTCTGCAAATTATTCAACTTTTCTCAACAAATTTTTTTTTTTTTTTTTTTTTTTTTTTCTTATTAAAGGAGCTTGAGGCCGGATTGTGGCAAGATTTATGAAAAAAATTTGTATACGTTTTAAATTTTCTAGTAATAATGTCGGATGAAGCGTTCCAAACCCAAAAGAATGATTCCTCTAGTGTATCTCTTGCCTTGAACAGGCTGTGTGCTGCAAAATGTGCTGCAATTCGGTCCCGAATTTCCCGCGCTGGGCTGTGGATGTGACGTCACATGACGCTGCATGCACGTTCTCCCCGTTCTCCCGTGCCGGTGTGGGTACCAGATTGTATCGGGCTGCAATATTTTCCCCGGAAGTGTGCATTTTTTCCCCGCGATGGTATTTTAGTCAGAAGCAGCAGATCATAGTGGAGGTAAAAGGGAGAAGAAACATATACAAGGAATTATCAGAATTATCAGTGATCTTACTGACATAGGCTAAAAAAATATTAGAGTTAAAATATTTATTAGGGACTATTTTCATTAGACAATTGGAGATTCATCAGTGAGCTGAGAACAATAATAGCCTACTGTATACAGTATAGGGTAAACAATCTTTTGCTTGCTGCATAGCAGTAAGCAGTTAAATATTTTGATCTTAATAGACATTTTAAATTATCGATTTGCTTTATTACATTTATTAATCATCAGTTTTCACAAGACGGAACGTCATCACGTACGGTCAAAAGCCAATCACAAGACGAAACGTCATCACGTACGGGGAGCCGGGAAAAAAAAGCAGGTTGGAAAAAAAAGCACCGACACCGGCTTCACTGTTGGCTGCAGTACCCCCAACGGCCGTCGTGGTGAAGGGTGGCGCTAGATAGTCTCATTTCTTAAAAGGAGCCTCATGCTCCTTTAAAAAATCTCTCAGTCTGGTAGACAAAAAACATCTGCACCTCTTTTTAAATTAAAAAAATCTTTGAAATATATTCACTATTATCCATCATAAACTTAATGTTTTTCACTCCTGCTTGTTTATCAATAGAAAACAAGATCTTCCTGTCACTTTCCATCAGTTTTTTACTTTTTCATCTGATTTTAATTCATATCTAACTAGACACAGTGGCATTTTCATTTACCCTTCTGTCCAACATCTGCTCATCAATTTAATATTACATTTAGATCCAAAACTCTGGAATGACTTGAGTGTCGCTGAAGTCAACATTATCTTTTACCTCCTTCAGAAAGTTATTAAAAAATATCTTATTCTGTCTTAATCTTCAATGTCTTTATCTTTAATGTAATCCAGACCTTGTGTCACGGGTGGGGTTGTTTAGGACCCAGATGCAGGAGAGCAAGAGGCAGGAGTTCCAAAAAACAGGATTTATTGGAGCAAAAACACAAAAACAAGAACCGAAAGAGCTGCCGGGCAGGATCAAAAAGAGGCGGAACAGAAACAGGGATCCAAAAAGCTATGGTAGAACATGGAGGGAAAAACAGTACGGACTGACAGGGAGCAGGGGATGACGAGACACAGGTGTGAACAATCAAGGCAGGTGGGAAACAGGCGGGGCAGAACAGAAACACAAACTGGGGGAAATGTCAAACACTGACATAACCCCCCCCTCAAGGGACAGTTCCCAGATGTCCCCATGGACAGACCACGCAGGGCGGGAGGAGGGGGCCTGGAGGAGGGCCCAGGTCCAACACACGGCCAAAGTTCCGGCGGGCGTCCTCGAGGCCGGCAGACCGGCGAGACAGCTCGGGGGGTCGTCCACGAGGCCTAGGCTTGGGCCTTGGCGTGGGGCTTGGACGACTTGGCGGAGAACTTGGACGACTTGGCGGGGAACTTGGACGACTTGGCGGGGAACTTGGACGACTTGGCAGGGAACTTGGATGACTTGACGGAGAACTTGGACGACTTGGCAGAGAACTTGGACGACTTGGCAGGGAACTCTGACTTGGCGGAGAACTTGGACGACTTGGCGGGGAACTTGGACGATTTGAAGGGGAACTTGGACGACTTGACGGGGAACTTGGACGACTTGGCGGGGAACTTAGACGACTTGGCGGGGAACTTAGACGACTTGGCGGAGAACTTGGACGACTTGGCAGGGAACTCTGACTTGGCGGGGAACTTGGACAACTTGACGGGGAACTTGGACGACTTGACAGGGAACTTGGACGACTTGACGGGGAACTTGGACGACTTGGCGTGGAACTTGGACGACTTGACGGGGAACTTGGATGACTTGGCGTGGAACTTGGACGACTTGACGGGGAACTTGGACGACTTGGTGTGGAACTTGGACGACTTGGCGGGGAACTTGGACGACTTGACGCGGAACTTGGACGGCTTGGCGGGGAACTTGGACGACTTGGCGGGGAACTTGGATGACTTGACGGGGAACTTGGATGACTTGGCGGGGAACTTGGACGACTTGGCGGGGAACTTGGACGACTTGGCGGAGAACTTGGACGATTTGACGGGGAACTTGGACGACTTGACGGGGAACTTGGACGACTTGACGGGGAACTTGGACAACTTGGTGGGGAACTGTGACTTGGCGGAGAACTTGGACGACTTGGCGGGGAACTTGGACGACTTGGTGGGGAACTTGGACGACTTGACGGGGAACTTGGACGACTTGACGGGGAACTTGGACGACTTGGTGGAGAACTTGGACGACTTGAAGGGGAACTGGGAGTGGAACTCTGTACAAGCCTTTCAGGCTTCGTTCCCTCCATGCAATGTTTAAAAAAAAAATTGTGCTAAATAAATAAATAAATGAAAGGCAATATATCTGTGTGTATGAGGATACCGATCAAAAATAAAAATAAAATGTTTCTTTTAAAAGTTTTAGCTCTCTAACAAGCCTATTATTCTTCTTTTCTTTGAAAAACAAACATAATAAGAGGTCCAAAGATCATCACTGCTTACTGAAGAACCGGATAACTGAAAAATTCAGGCATGATTTTGTAAAAGGCCAAAGATCAGCACAATCTTTGTTTCACAAATTGTGTAAACAGAACCCTGAGGAGTAAATTGTGGCACTTGCTTCGTATAGTGGGAACATTTAACAAGGTTGCTCGGTAATTCATTAGACAAGAGGGTAAAGTGCCAATTAAAATGCTGTGGAAAAGATCCTGGTTCTCTTTCTCCGTGTGACAGAGGTCCAGAAGTGCAATCAAGACTGAATCACCAATCTGCATTTGAAAATAAACAACTGTGAACACTTGTAAAACACAAAGAAACCCACGGCCAGTAAAATGATCACACGCAATAACAATACTGGGAAAGCACAAACAAAATAAATACTTTGCAGTCATGGCCAAAACAAAGTAGGCCTACCCTCATTGATTGATTGATTGATTGATTTATTCATTTTTTTTCAATTTACAATATTTTTGCGGAGGGAAACCGTCTTCCGCTTCACGTCGGACGGTTCACGCCCCCGTGTCGTCCATATATTTCTGATAATATCTCATCGGGCATTATCCCATACATATTTAGTAGTGTATACTTAAGTTACTGTACTGAGTTGTCAAGATTGAGGCTGTTGACTATAAAGAATTAAAGTAATTTACATTTTGAAAAGTGACAAGCGAAATAAACAGATAATTTAGGAAAAAAAGCTCTCTTCATGCACATAAAGGCTGATTTATGGTTCCGCGTTACACAAACGCAGAGCCTACAGCGTAGGGTACGCGGCGACGCGCACCCCTACGCCGTAGGCTCTGCGTCGATTTAACGCAGAACCATAATTCAGGTGTAACTCAAACCGAAACCGAAACCGTGGCCCAAGAACCGAACTGTGGGCTACCTGAACCGTTGCACCCCTAGTATTGTAAAGCATTAATGCAAAATGAATGGCAAAACCGAAAATCCGCAGCACACAAGGGCTCGGTTTTATACCGAGAACCCTTGCATCCCTAATATATATATACATATATATATATATATATATATATATATATATATATATAAAACCTCTATAAAAGGTATAGAGGTTTTATTATAAAGAGGTTAGGCCATATAGGCCATATTTTATAGGATCTGTCAATGTTTGAAATTCAATATCGATTATGCTGATTATGTCGACTAATCATTGCAGCCCAACTATAGTAGCTTTAATTTACTTCCTAGGCTTCCTTAGGTTTTATTGTTATTAGGTGTGTCTCTGCAAGCGATTTCAAAACCTGACCTGAGTGACACTAAGTCCCTGCTCAGTTTATTTCAGTTTATTGCAGTCGTCTCTTTAATGTAGAATATCCTGCGGTATACTGTACATACTGCACCGTGTTTTATGCACTTGAGCCGTATATGTGGGTGCATTTAAAATACACGGTGCAGGTCCGTCTCTTTCTTTCCACATGATTATTCAGGATTACTCACTTCCTCTGGAATTTGAAAGGTTGTGCTGCATCCACCCAGCCATCCATTAAGCCACTTATTTTATGCAAGGTTGCATGGGGCTGAAGTCTATTTCAGTAAGCACCGGGGAAAACGATGGGGTTTATTCTATACCTTTACAAATGGTATAGATTACATACCCAGAGGAATATCACCAGCCTAAAAGAAATACAGAGCCTGTAAGTCCGAGGGAATGGAAGAAAGAAGGTGGGCGGTTCTATCAGTGGCGTCAATTCAGTGGAAGCTAAGGTATGGCAAGGTTACGAGTCACAGAACTTAACTAGAGTATCAGTCAACACGTCCAGCAAATACTCATCACAGAAGTTTATGTAGCTGATCTGTGTGGTCAAGAAAACTGGAACTTTTTCAAATGCGGTCTCGCTCACTGCAAAAACTCAAAATCTTACCAGGAATATTTGTCTCATTTCTAGTTAAAATGTCTCATTTTTAGTCAAAAAATCTCATTACACTTAAAACAAGAGTCATCACCAGAAAAAATAACTTTTTATTTGACCATTTTCACCTGTTTCAAGTAAATTTTCACTTGAAATAAGTAGAAAAATCTGCCAGTGGGACAAGATTTATCTTCTCATTACAAGCAAAACAATCTTGATCCACTGGCAGATTTTTCTACTTATTTTAAGTGAAAATCTACTTGAAACAGGTGAAAATGTTTTTTTTTTAATCTTGTCTTAAAGGGGACCTATTATGAAAAACACGTTTTTTCTTGTTTTAACATATATAAAGTGGTCTCCCCTCACCCTGCCAGCACAGGGGAGACAAAATACCATGGAATTCTGCAGGGTCTGCTCCCCCCCCTGACTGAGTCTTCCAGTGTCACGTGACCTTTTTTTGAGCCATTCTGAATCTGCGCCTATGGTGACGTCACCATAGGCGCTCATTTCCAGAGGTTCAGCCTCCGCTGCTGAAACCACGCCCACAACCAGCTCTCTCCGCTGCTGGAGCGGTCCATCCTTCAGCCAGTCGGACGCGGCGCCGCGGCGGAGCGGATCCGGGTTAAATCATCCAGGTTCCCGGGTGGTTTGGGAGCTGGGTCCTCGGGGGTCTGTCCCAGGCTGGACCAGCTTCACCCTCCGAGATTTTCAGGCAAATGTATCGGTTTGATCCCCGGTAACGGGCGATGCGCCGCGGATGCGCCCCGGAGCCGATCTGTGCGCCCGCCGTGCGGTTGCGGCGCCCGGCTGAAATTCCACTGGTCGGTCCCCGGGAGTCCATGCTACCAGTCCAGGCCGGTTCCTGCGGTCCCGGCCGGTCGGAACCGGTCAGATTCCCCCGTTAAAGCCACGGTGATGCGCACTGCCCCAGCAGCGCTGCTCCCGGGCGCCTGGCTTGGCTCCGGGGCCAGCGTTCAGCATCCGCCGGGTAGATCCGGCTTAAATAGTGCATAATGTTATTTATATACAACTCATATTTTATTTTTTTAACAATAAAGTTTCCATTTGTGAAAATTCAGTGTTTTATTTATTTACTGGCTCGGGCTGCTCTGGCGGAGCGAGGTTTATTCTCCTCCCCTGCTACACATCATTCAGGGAGCCAATCAGCACAGAGCCTCATTATCATACCCCCCCCTTCCCTAAAAATGAGGCGCAGAAAAAGGGGTTAGAAGCGGTAAAACTAGTGACAGGGCCCACAGGCTGGATTTATGATTTATGTAGAAAAAACAAGCTTTAGATTGTTTTTAAGACATTCAAGGCCTGTTTAAAATATACATTAAATGCCATAATAGGTCACCTTTAAATGTAATGTGATTTTTTTCACTAAAAAATTGACATTTTAACTAGAAATAAGACAGATATTCTTAAGATTTTGAGTTTTTGCAGTGTATAATAACTAGTGAAATCGATCATGTTGTTCTGATTTGCATTTGTAGTTATTCTGTATGTATTAAGTAATAGAATAATCAATACAAATAGACACATAGTCCATTAATGTATTTAAAAAACAAACATTTACATTTTCCCTTGAAGCTGAGGTGTGGCGGCTGCCGTACCTTCATACCCAAATGACGCCCCTGGGTTCTATGAACAATAATCCCGTGAAATTGATTTTGTGATGAATTCAGCTCTATCTGAGTTCTTCTCGGAGGACGTTTCCAGACACAAGTGTGTACGAATGTACTCATTCCCAAAAAAACCTTCATGAACCTCTCGAGTTCAAGTCTGGAAAGAGAAATGTTTGAATTAAAGGTAGGACTTGCTCTGCTGAGCAGGACTCACCAAATCACTTCTGTTTATTCCCTATTGTGGTGAAAATAAAAGAAATAATAAACCATTCTCAGTTAGCCTTTTTTAGATGGATAAAACTCAAGTGGTACTCCATCTTTGTTTTTATTTATTTATTTATTTATTTGTCCATCCCTTTCTTTCTTGTGTTCGTTCGTTCACCTTCATGCGGTCTGTTCTGTTGCCTTGGTAACGGTAACTGATGGCGACCAGTAGCTTTGATGAGCAAAATAAGAGCTGAAGGGTGAATATTATTGGATAACCTTGACCATTTATGTTCCCTTTGTTTATGCATGTGTGGATGTTTTTGCTGGGTACTTCATGCTTTTACGGCGATGTAAAATCTTTCTATGGCGATAGTCTAAAAACTAAAGAGGATAATTTCCTGGTGTAATATGGTCCAGTTTCCTGGTGTAATGTGGTCCAGTTTCCTGGTGTAATGTGGTCCAGTTTCCTGGTGTAATATGGTCCAGTTTCCTGGTGTGATATGGTCCAGTTTCCTGGTGTAATATGGTCCAGTTTCCTGGTGTAATATGGTCCAGTTTCCTGGTGTAATGTGGTCCAGTTTCCTGGTGTAATATGGTCCAGTTTCCTGGTGTAATATGGTCCAGTTTCCTGGTGTAATGTGGTCCAGTTTCCTGGTGTGATATGGTCCAGTTTCCTGGTGTAATATGGTCCAGTTTCCTGGTGTAATATGGTCCAGTTTCCTGGTGTAATGTGGTCCAGTTTCCTGGTGTAATATGGTCCAGTTTCCTGGTGTAATATGGTCCAGTTTCCTGGTGTAATGTGGTCCAGTTTCCTGGTGTAATATGGTCCAGTTTCCTGGTGTAATATGGTCCAGTTTCCTGGTGTAATGTGGTCCAGTTTCCTGGTGTAATGTGGTCCAGTTTCCTGGTGTAATGTGGTCCAGTTTCCTGGTGTATTACGGTCCAGTTTCCTGGTGTAATATGGTCCAGTTTCCTGGTGTAATATGGTCCAGTTTCCTGGTGTAATATGGTCCAGTTTCCTGGTGTAATGTGGTCCAGTTTCCTGGTGTAATATGGTCCAGTTTCCTGGTGTAATATGGTCCAGTTTCCTGGTGTAATGTGGTCCAGTTTCCTGGTGTAATATGGTCCAGTTTCCTGGTGTAATATGGTCCAGTTTCCTGGTGTAATATGGTCCAGTTTCCTGGTGTAATATGGTCCAGTTTCCTGGTGTAATATGGTCCAGTTTCCTGGTGTAATGTGGTCCAGTTTCCTGGTGTAATATGGTCCAGTTTCCTGGTGTAATATGGTCCAGTTTCCTGGTGTAATGTGGTCCAGTTTCCTGGTGTAATATGGTCCAGTTTCCTGGTGTAATATGGTCCAGTTTCCTGGTGTAATGTGGTCCAGTTTCCTGGTGTAATGTGGTCCAGTTTCCTGGTGTAATGTGGTCCAGTTTCCTGGTGTAATATGGACCAGTTTCCTGGTGTAACGTGGTCCAGTTTCCTGGTGTAACGTGGTCCAGTTTCCTGGTGTAATATGGTCCAGTTTCCTGGTGTAATGTAACAAAAAAACAACAAATTTGCCCCCATTTCACCTCTGTTACAGCAGTTTTACCAAGTCCAGAGGTGGAATAGAGAGTAAAAACAGTGAGAAAGGTTTTCACACCATGCATTTCACACAGCGTCCCATATAAATCTGCTGTTGTGTCAATGGATCACATATGTTCCCTTCAGCTGCTACCATATGTTGCTGTGACTGGTT